>NW_021617449.1:0-3460 GCF_004785775.1 Grammomys surdaster | reverse complement strand
CCTTCAGTTTTTGTCCCTCGCTTTGTCTCCATATTTGCTCCCTTGAGTATTTTGTTGCTCCTTCTAAGAAGGACCGAATCACCCCCACTTGGTCTTCATTCTTTATGGACTTCATGTGGCCTGTGAGTTGCATCTTGGGCATTTTAAGGTTCTGGGCTAATATCCAATAATCAGTGAGTGAATACCATGTGTGTTCTTTTGTGATTGGCTTACCTCACTCAGTATGATAATTTCTAGTTCCATCCATTTACCTAGGAACCTCTCAAATTCATTGTTTTTAATAGCTGAGTAATACTCCATTGTGTAAATATACCACATTTTTTGAATCCATTCCTCAGTTGAAGGACATCTGGGTTCTTTCCAGCTCCTGGCTATTATAAATAAGGCTGCTATGAACATAGTTGAGCATATGTCCTTATTATATGTTCGAGCACCTTCTGGGTATATGCCTAGGAGTGGTATAGCTGGGTCCTTGGGTAATGCTATGTCCAATTTTCTGAGGAACTGCCACACTGATTTCCAAAGTGGTTGCACCATCTTGCAGTCCCACCAACAATGGAGGAGTGTTCCTCTTTCTCCACACCCTCGCCAGCATCTACTATCACCTGAGTTTTTAATCTTAGCCATTCTGACTGGTGTGAGATGGAATCTCAGGGTTGTTTTGATTTGCATTTCCCTGACGACTAAGGATGCCAAGCATTTCTTTAGGTGCTTCTCGGCCATTCGAGTTTCTTCTGTTGAAAATTCTTTGTTAAGCTCTATACCCCATTTTTTAATAGGGTAATTTGGTTGCCTGGAGTCTAATTTCTTGAGTTCTTTGTATATATTGGATATTAGCCCTCTATCAGATGAAGGATTGGTAAAGATCTTTTCCCAATTTGTTGGTTGTCGTTTTGTCCTATTGACAGTGTCCTTTGCCTTACAGAAACTTTGCAATTTTATGAAGTCCCATTTGTCAATTCTCGATCTTAGAGCATATGCCATTGGAGTTCTGTTCAGGAACTTTTCCCCTGTGCCCAAGTATTCGAGGCTTTTCCCCACCTTCTCTTCTATTAGTTTCAGTGTATCTGGTTTTATGTGGAGGTCCTTTATCCACTTAGATTTGAGCTTTGTACAAGGGGATAAGAATGGATCAATTTTCATTCTTCTACCTGTTGTCCTCCAGTTGAACCAGCACCATTTGTTGAAAATGCTGTCCTTTTTCCACTGGACAGTTTTAGCTCCTTTGTCAAAGATCAAGTGACCATAGGAGTGTGGGTTCATTTCTGGGTCTTCAATTCTATTCCATTGATCTTCCTGCCTGTCTCTGTACCAATACCAGGTAGTTTTTATCACTATTGCTCTGTAGTACAGCTTGAGGTCAGGGATGGTGATTCCTCCCGAAGTTCTTTTATTGTTGAGAATAGTTTTCGCTATCCTAGGTTTTTTGTTATTCCATATGAATTTGAGAATTTCCTTTTCTAACTCTGTGAAGAATTGAGTTGGGATTTTAATGGGGATTGCATTGAATCTGTAGATTGCTTTTGGCAAGATGGCCATTTTTATTATATTAATCCTGCCAATCCATGAGCATGGGAGATCTTTCCATCTTCTGAGATCTTCTTCAATTTCTTTCTTCAGAGACTTGAAGTTCTTGTCATACAGGTCTTTCACTTGCTTGGTTCGATTCACACCAAGGTATTTTATATTATTTGCAACTATTGTGAAGGGTGTCATTTCCCTAATTTCTTTTTCAGTCTGTTTATCTTTCATGTAGAGGAAGGCTACTGATTTGTTTGAGTTGATTTTATAACCAGCCACTTTGCTGAAGTTGTTTATCAGGTTTAGGAGTTCTCTGGTGGAAGTTTGGGGGTCACTTAAGTATACTATCATATCATCTGCAAATAGCGATATTTTGACTTCTTCCTTTCCTATTTGTATCCCTTTGACTTCTTTTTGTTGTCTAATTGCTCTGGCTAAGACTTCCAGTACTATATTGAATAGGTAGGGGGAGAGTGGGCAGCCTTGTCTAGTCCCTGATCTTAGTGGGATTGCTTCAAGTTTCTCTCCATTTAGCTTGATGTTGGCTACTGGTTTGCTGTAAATTGCTTTTACTATGTTTAGGTAGGGGCCTTGAATTCCTGATCTTTCCAAGACTTTTATCATGAAGGGATGTTGAATTTTGTCAAATGCTTTCTCAGCATCTAGTGAGATGATCATTTGGTTTTTTTCTTTAAGTTTGTTTATATAGTGGATTACATTGATGGATTTCCGAATATTGAACCATCCCTGCATTCCTGGGATAAAACCTACTTGATCATGATGGATGATTGTTTTGATGTGGTCTTGGATTCGGTTTGCTAGAATTTTATTGAGTATTTTTGCATCGATGTTCATAAGGGAGATTGGTCTGAAGTTCTCTTTCTTTGTCAGGTCCTTGTGGGGTTTGGGTATGAGTGTAATTGTAGCTTCAGCGAACGAATTGGGTAGTGTTCCTTCTGTCTCTATTTTGTGGAATAGTTTGAAGAGAATTGGTATTAGGTCTTCCTTGAAGGTCTGATAGAATTCAGCACTAAAACCATCTGGTCCTGGGCTTTTTTTAGTGGGGAGACTTTTAATGACTGCTGCTATTTCCTGAGGGGTTATGGGACTATTTAGATGGTTTATCTGCTCCTGGTTTAATTTTGGTACCTGGTATCTGTCTAGGAAATTGTCCATTTCATCCAGGTTTTCCAGTTTTGTTGAGTATAGGCCTTTGTAGTAGGATCTGATGATTTTTTTAATTTCTTCCGTTTCTGTTGTTATGTCTCCCTTTTCAGTTCTGATTTTATTAATTTGGATACTCTCTCTGTGCCCTCTGGTTAATCTAGCTAACGGTTTATCTATCTTGTTGATTTTCTCAAAGAACCAACTCCTGGTTTTATTGATATTTCGTATTGTTCTTTCAGTTTCTATTTGGTTGATTTCAGCCCTGAGTTTGATTATTTCCTGCCTTCTACTCCTCCTGGGTGTATTTGCTTCTTTTTGTTCTAGGGCTTTTAGTTGTGCAGTCAACTTGTTAGTGTGTGCTCTTTCCAGTTTCTTTTTGTAGGCACTTAGAGCTATGAGTTTTCCTCTTAGCACTGCCTTCATGGAGTCCCACAAGTTTTGGTATGATGTGTCCTCATTTTCATTGAAATCTAAAAAGTCTTTAATTTCTTTCTTTATTTCTTCCTTGACCAAGTCATCATTGAGTAGAGAGTTGTTCAGTTTCCATGTGCACATGGGTTTTCCATTGGTTTTGTCATTATTAAAGACCAGTCTTATTCCATGGTGATCTGATAAGAGGCAAGGGATTATTTCAATCTTTTTGTATCTGTAGAGGCTTGTTTTGTGACCAATTATATGGTCTATTTTGGAGAAGGTACCATGAGGTGCTGAGAAAAAGGTATATTCTTTTGTTTTAGGATGAAATGTTCTATAGATGTCTGTTAAGTCCATT
>NW_021617448.1:0-6439 GCF_004785775.1 Grammomys surdaster | reverse complement strand
CAGGAACAAACGAACTTGATTAATCAATAGTCATCATGCAGAGTTCATAGTAAATGAAAAATATATAAAGGTGAAATAGCCTTAGTCATCAGTCATAGATAATATTAAGTCAGAAATAAATGAACATGAATAATGAACATTCAGCATCGTGGATAATAGTCAATCAGAAATAAACGGACATGAATAATCAATAGTCATCAATGAGAGTTCATAGTAAATTAGAAATATATAAAGGTGAAATTTGATTATTCATCAGTCATAGATAACAGTAAGTCAGAAATAATTGAACATGAATAATCAACATTCAGCCTTCATGGATAATAGTAAATTAGAAATAAATGGATATGAATAATCAATAGTCATAAGTCAGAGTTCATAGTAAATCAGAAATATATAAAGGTGAAATATCATTATTCATCAGTCATAGATAACAGTAAGTCAGAAATAATTGAACATAAATAATCAACATTCATCCTTCATGGATAATAGTAAATCAGAAACAAGTGAACTTGATTAATCAATAGTCATCATTTAGAGTTTATGGTAAAGCAGAAATAAATAAAGCTGAAATATCAAAATCATCAGTCATAGATAATAGTAAGTCAGAAATAAATGAACATGAATAATCAATAATAACAATTCGTGCATAATTGTAGTTCAGAAATAAATGAACATGAACAACCAATAGTCATATATCATAGTTAATAGGAAATCATAAATATAAAAGCTGAAAAATCAATAGTCATCAGTCATAGATAATAGTATGTCAGAAACTAATGAACATGAATAATCTATATTCAGCATTCGTGGATAAGAGTAAATCAGAAAAAAATGAACTTGATTAATCGATACTCATCAGTCAGAGTTCATAGTTAATCAGAAATATATAAAGCTGAAATATCAATAGTCATCAGTCATAGATAATAGTAAGTCAGAAATAAATGAACATGAATAATAAATATTCAGCATTCATGCATAATATTAAATCAGAAATAAATGAAATTGATTAATAAATAGTCATCAGTCATAGTTAATTGTAAACAAGAAAAAAATAAAGCTGAAATATCAATAGTCATCAGTCATAGATAATAGTCAGTCAAAATAAATGAACATGAATAATCAATATTCAGCATTCGTGGATAACAGTAAATCAGAAATAAATGAAATTGAACAATCAATAGTAATCAGTTAGAGTTTATTGTAATCAAGAAAAAAATAAAGCTGAAATATCAATAGTCATCAGTCATAGATAATAGTAAGTCAGAAATAAATCAACATGAATAATCAATAATAAAAATACATGGATAATAGTAATACAGAAATAAATGAACTGAAACAAACAATAGTCATATGTCATAGTTAACAGGAAATCAGAAATATATAAAACTGAAATATAAATAGTCATCAGTCATAGATAATAGTAAGTAAGAAATAAATAAACATGAATATTCAATATTCAGCATTCGTGGATAATAGTAAATCACAAACAAACGAACTTGATTAATCAATAGTCATCAGCCAGAGTTCATGGTAAATCAGAAATATACAAAGGTGAAATATCATTAGTCATCAGTCATAGATAATAGTAAGTCAAAAATAAATGAACATGAATAATTAATAATAAAAATTCGTGGATAATAGTAATTCAGAAATAAATGAACAATAACAAACAATAGTCATATGTCATAGTTAATAGGAAATCAGAAATATATAAAGCCGAAATATCAATAGTCATCAGTCATAGATAATAGTAAGTAAGAAATAAATGAACATGATAAATCAATAATCACGATTCGTGGTTAATTGTAATTCAGAAATAAGTGAACATGAACAACCAATAGTCATAAGTCATAGTTAATAGGAAAATAAGAAATATATAAAGCTGAAATATCAATAGTCTTCAGTCATAGATAATAGTAAGTCAGAAATATATGAACATGAATAATCAATATTCAGCATTTGTAGATAATAGTAAATCAGAAACAAATGGACACGAATAATCAATACTCATCAGTCATAGTTCATAGTAAATCAGAAATATATAAAGGTGAAATAACATTAGTCATCAGTCATAGATAATAGTAAGTCAGAAATAAATGAACATGAATAATCAACATTCAGCATTCATGGATAACAGTAAATCATAAACAAATGAACTTGTTTAATCAATAGTCATCAGTTAGAGTTCATGGGAGAGCAGGAAAAAATAAACCTGTAATATCAATTGTCATCAGTCATAGATAATAGTAAGTCAGAAAGAAATGAACACGAATAATCAACATTCAGCATTCCTGGAATAATAGTAAATCAGAAATAAATGGACACGAATAATCAATACTCATCATTCAGAGTTCATAGTAAATCAGAAATATATAAAGCTGAAATATCAATAGTCATCAGTCATAGATAATAGTAAGTCAGAAATAAATTAACCTTAATAATCAATATTCAGCATTCGTGGATAACAGTAAATAAGAAACAAACGGACTTGATTAATCAATAGTAATCAGTCAGAGTTCATAATAAATCAGAAATATATAAAGGTGAAATATCATTAGTCATCAGTCATATATAATAGTAAGTCAGAAATAAATGAACATGAACAACAATAGTAATATGTCATAGTTATAGGATATCAGAAATAAAATAGCTGAAATATCAATAGTCATCTGTCATAGATAAGAGTAAGTCAGAAATAAATGAACATGAGTAATCAATATTCAGCATACTTGGATAACTGTAAATCAGAAACAAACGAACTTCATTAATCAAGAGTCAGCAGTCAGAGTCCATATTAAATCACCAATATATGAATGACAAATATCAATAGTCATCATTCATAGATAATAGTATGTCAGAAATAAATGTACATGAATAATCAACATTCAGCATTAATGGATAATAGTAAATTAGAAAAAAGAACTTGATTAATCAAAATTCATAAGTTAGAGTTCGTAGTAAATCAGAAATATATAAAGGTGAAATATTATCAGTCATTAGTCATAGATAATAATAAGTCAGAAATAAATGAACATGAATAATCAACATTCAGCATTCGTGGATAATAGTAAATCAAAAACAAATGAAATCGATTAATCAATAGTCATCAGTTAGAGTTCATGGGTAAGTTGAAATAAATAAAAGAGAAATATCAATAGTAATCTGTCATAGATAATAGTAAGTCAGAAATAAATGAACATGAATAATCAATATTCAGCATACGTGGATAATAGTAAATCAGAAACAAACTAACTTGATTCATCAATAGTCATCAGTTAGAGTTCATGGGAAAGCAGAAAAAAATAAAAGTGAAATAACTTTAGTCATCAGTCATAGAAAATAATAAGTCAGAAATAAATGAATATGAATAATCAATAATGACCATTCGAGGATAACAGTAATTCAGAAATAAATGAACATGAACAACCAATAGTCATATGTCATAGTTAATAGGAAATCAGAAATATATAAAGCTGAAATATCAATAGTCATCAGTCATAGGGAATAGTAATTCAGAAATAAATGAACATGAATAATCAATATTCAGCATTCGTGGATAAGAGTAAATCAAGAACAAACGAACTTGATTAATCAATAGTCATCATTCAGAGTTCATAGTAAAAGAGAAATATATAAAGGTGAAATATCATTAGTCATCAGTCATAGATAATAGTAAGTCAGAAATAAATGAACATGAATAATCAACATTCAGCATTCGTGGATAATAGGCAATCAGAAATAAATGGACTTGAATAATCACTAGTCATCTGTCAGATTTCATAGTAAATCAGAAATATATAAAGGTAAAACATCATTATTCATCAGTCATAGATAAAAGTAAGTCAGAAATAATTGAACATGAATACTCAACATTCATCCTTCATGAATAATAGTAAATCAGAAACAAGTGAGCTCGATTAATCAATAGTCATCATTTAGAGTTCAAGGGAAAGCAGAAATAAAAAAAGCTGAAATATCAATAGTCATTAGTCATAGATAATAGCAAGTCAGAAATAAATGAACATGAATAATCAATAATAACAATTCGTGGATAATAATAATTCAGAAATAAATGAACATGAACAACCAATAGTCATATGTCATATTTAATAGGAAATCAGAAATATGAAAGCTCAAAAATCAATAGTCATCAGTCATAGATAATAGTATGTCAGAAATTAATGAACATGAATAATCTATATTCAGCTTTCGTGGATAAAAGTAAATCAGAAAAAAACGAACTTGATTAATCGATACTCATCAGTCAGAGTTCATAGTTAATCAGAAATATATAAAGCTGAAATATCAATAGACATCAGTCATAGATAATAGTAAGTCATTAATAAATGAACATGAATAATAAATATTCAGCATTCGTGGATAATAGTAAATCATAAATAAATGAAATTGATTAATAAATAGTCATCAGTCAGAGTTAATTGTAAACAAGAAAAAAATAAAGATGGAATATCAATAGTCATCAGTCATAGATAATAGTAAGTCAGAAATAAATGAAAATGAATAATCAATAATATCAATTCGTGGATAATAGTAATTCAGAAATAAAAGAACATGAATAACCAATAGTCATATGTCATAGTTAACAGGAAATCAGAAATATATAAAGCTGAAATATCAATAGTCATGAGTCATAGGAAATAGTAAGTCAGAAATAAATGAACATGAATAATCAATATTCAGCATTCGTGGATAACAGTAAATCAGGAACAAACGAACTTGATTAATCAATAGTCATCATGCAGAGTTCATAGTAAATGAAAAATATATAAAGGTGAAATAGCCTTAGTCATCAGTCATAGATAATATTAAGTCAGAAATAAATGAACATGAATAATGAACATTCAGCATCGTGGATAATAGTCAATCAGAAATAAACGGACATGAATAATCAATAGTCATCAATGAGAGTTCATAGTAAATTAGAAATATATAAAGGTGAAATTTGATTATTCATCAGTCATAGATAACAGTAAGTCAGAAATAATTGAACATGAATAATCAACATTCAGCCTTCATGGATAATAGTAAATTAGAAATAAATGGATATGAATAATCAATAGTCATAAGTCAGAGTTCATAGTAAATCAGAAATATATAAAGGTGAAATATCATTATTCATCAGTCATAGATAACAGTAAGTCAGAAATAATTGAACATAAATAATCAACATTCATCCTTCATGGATAATAGTAAATCAGAAACAAGTGAACTTGATTAATCAATAGTCATCATTTAGAGTTTATGGTAAAGCAGAAATAAATAAAGCTGAAATATCAAAATCATCAGTCATAGATAATAGTAAGTCAGAAATAAATGAACATGAATAATCAATAATAACAATTCGTGCATAATTGTAGTTCAGAAATAAATGAACATGAACAACCAATAGTCATATATCATAGTTAATAGGAAATCATAAATATAAAAGCTGAAAAATCAATAGTCATCAGTCATAGATAATAGTATGTCAGAAACTAATGAACATGAATAATCTATATTCAGCATTCGTGGATAAGAGTAAATCAGAAAAAAATGAACTTGATTAATCGATACTCATCAGTCAGAGTTCATAGTTAATCAGAAATATATAAAGCTGAAATATCAATAGTCATCAGTCATAGATAATAGTAAGTCAGAAATAAATGAACATGAATAATAAATATTCAGCATTCATGCATAATATTAAATCAGAAATAAATGAAATTGATTAATAAATAGTCATCAGTCATAGTTAATTGTAAACAAGAAAAAAATAAAGCTGAAATATCAATAGTCATCAGTCATAGATAATAGTCAGTCAAAATAAATGAACATGAATAATCAATATTCAGCATTCGTGGATAACAGTAAATCAGAAATAAATGAAATTGAACAATCAATAGTAATCAGTTAGAGTTTATTGTAATCAAGAAAAAAATAAAGCTGAAATATCAATAGTCATCAGTCATAGATAATAGTAAGTCAGAAATAAATCAACATGAATAATCAATAATAAAAATACATGGATAATAGTAATACAGAAATAAATGAACTGAAACAAACAATAGTCATATGTCATAGTTAACAGGAAATCAGAAATATATAAAACTGAAATATAAATAGTCATCAGTCATAGATAATAGTAAGTAAGAAATAAATAAACATGAATATTCAATATTCAGCATTCGTGGATAATAGTAAATCACAAACAAACGAACTTGATTAATCAATAGTCATCAGCCAGAGTTCATGGTAAATCAGAAATATACAAAGGTGAAATATCATTAGTCATCAGTCATAGATAATAGTAAGTCAAAAATAAATGAACATGAATAATTAATAATAAAAATTCGTGGATAATAGTAATTCAGAAATAAATGAACAATAACAAACAATAGTCATATGTCATAGTTAATAGGAAATCAGAAATATATAAAGC
>NW_021617447.1:0-1871 GCF_004785775.1 Grammomys surdaster | reverse complement strand
CAAGTTTAAGACCAGTCTGGGCTACTTAGTAAGAGACTTTGTCTCCAAATAAAGTTCAAAATAACAAAATAACGGTGATGGTAAGGAGGCTGGTGGTATATCTCAGTGGTAGAGCACTTGCCAGGCCAGCTGGGGTGAGGCTCAGGATCAGTTTCAGCATCCAGGAAACAGCATCTCCAATAACACTTCCTTCTTCCTGAGGTTGTTTCTGACCTCATGGTATTTATTTTGTCATGGTGACCAGTAAGCTAACAGAAGCTCCCAGTGTGAAAACAGGGCTGCACCACAGAGCTACATTTTGGGTGACTCATTTTCTTTCTCTTCCCCAACCTCCCTGATGTAAGATTTAAAACTTTAGGAAAGTGGGAGAATAATCCAGTCACTCTCCTCCCAGGCCTGACAATGATCTGCCAAAGCCAGTCTGTTCATCCACACTCCAAAGATAGCTCCTTCCTCTGACCACCCCGCACCATGTGAGCAGAGTGTGGAGAAGTCAATACCAGGACTTTGCATAAACTAGGGAACAATTTATCATGGAGCTAGGTCCAGCCTTATTTGTCCCTTTCCTGGATTATTTTAATGCAAACCCCAGATGGTCAGGCAATCTATATACAAATATTTCAGTATCTGTCTCTAAATTATTGGTGCCATGGTGTGCTGGATAACTTTATGTCAACTTGACCGAAACTATGGTCATCTGAGAGGAAGGAACCTCTACTGAGAGAATGCCTCATAAGATCCAGCTGTAGGCAGGCCTGTAGAGCCTTATCTTAGTGATTGATGAAGGTGGAGGGGGGCAGGTCATTGTGAGTGGAACCATCCCTGAGATGGTAGTCCTGGGGTCTGTAAGGAAGCAAGCTGAATAAACCATGAGGAGTAAGCCAGTAAGCAGTACCCTCCATGGCCTCTACATCAGCTCGGGCCTCTAGGATCCTGCCTTGTTTGAGTTCTTCACAGCACCCACAAGCCCCTGGAAGAAGCACCCATGGAGTGCTGGTGTTGACCAAAAGAACTGAGAAGAACCATCAGACTGCAGAGAACCTTCATGCACAGTGAGGATGTCAGCTCAGCTGCCTGGCTCCAGGTGTGCTTGTGAGCTGAGGAGACAATGGTCCTGGAGGCAGAGGAAGGGACTCAGAGAACATGACCTGTTCCATGGGTCCAAGAGATAGGTGTCTCCAGGATAGAGGCAGCAACAGAATTGAGAAGCAGTGAGGGTCCATCTGGAGTCCAGAAGTGAATCCAGAGTGGGCAGAGAGAGCTCAGCCCCACGGTTCTGCTGCAGGCCTCCTTAGCATCCTGACTACTGAGTCACAATGCGAGATCCTGAAGCCCTCACAAAGCTCCCAGCTCTAGTCTCTGACTGTGCACGTCACAGTCACACTTGAGTCATTTGATGGGTATTCCTTAAATTTGGTTGGACACGTAACACACACACACACACACACACACACACACACAGAGAGAGAGAGAGAGAGAGAGAGAGAGAGAGAGAGAGAGAGAGAGTCTATAGTAATGAGGTTTTCTAGAAGTGGAGAGAATCCACATTCAAAACAAGGTAATTTCATAATTTCACTGACACTGCCTTCTGGAAACATTCCTCCAAATCAGTGTTCTCTTGTCTCCACTCCCTTCTGACAAAGTAACTCCCTATTCTCCTGCTTTCTAGGAGTCATGGGAAGCCAGGATGGGCCTCGTTCTCCACTTTGGCCCAGGGTATCCAGCCATGTACAAAGTGATGCTTACCTGTGGACTGTCATTTGAGGAGATCCAAGGTGAGGTCTGAAGTTCTTGCCACTTGAGTCCAGAGAAGGTGCTGGTAAGAAGTATTGCAGTGAGGAGCAGGGAAATGTTGATGGGAAAACAGATGA
>NW_021617446.1:0-3101 GCF_004785775.1 Grammomys surdaster | reverse complement strand
TGTTCAATATGTTGTATAGTGATTTTCTGCAGGAATCTAGCAACTTTATTGGACATGCCATATGAAACAATGAAATATACATAGCCGGATGGTACAAGTGTTTAGGCTTTAAACAAAACACACATCCTAACTGAAATGTCACATGTAATGTGATTTCAGTGTTTTCAGATGTGTTGTACTTGCCTTTAACTATGGAAGTACGAATGCATTGCAATGTTCGTACCTTTACAGTACGTTTATTCAATAAGTTATACAGTGCTCTTCTGCTCGAATTTAGCAACTTATTTGGACATGTCATATGAAACAATGAAGTATACATGACCGAATTTTACAAGTGTTTATGCTTTAAAGCAAACACAAGTTCAAACTGAAATGTCACATATAAGGTTGTTTAAGTCTTTTGAGCTGTATTGTACGTGACTTTAGCTCTAGAAGTATGAATGCATTGCAATGCATTTTACAGCAGGTTTGTTTAATTTGTTGTATAGGGCATTTCTTCTGGATTCTAACAACTTAATTGGATATGTCATAAGAAACAATGAAATATACATGGCGGGATAGTACAAGTGTTTATGCTTTATACCAAACACACATCTTAATTGAAATGTAACATGTAACATGATTTCAGTGTTGTCAGCTGTGTTGTAGTTTGCTTTATCTCTGGAAGTAGGAATGCTTTGCAATGAGCTTATTTTTACAGTAGTTTTTTTCACTACGTTGTAAAGTGCTTTTCTATGGGAATCTACCAACTTCTTGGACATGTCATATGAAACAGTGAAATATATACGGCCGTATGGTACAAGTGTTTATGCTTTAAACAAAACACAACTTCTACCTGAAATGTTACATGTAATGTGATTTCAATGTTTTCTGCTTTGTTGTACTTGCCTTTAGCTCTGGAAGTACGAATGCATTGAAATGTGCCTATCTGTACAGTACTTTTTTTCAATAAGTAGTATAGTGCTTTTCTGCTGGAATGTAGCAACTTATTTGGACATGCCATATGAAACAAAGAAGTGTACATGACGGGATGGTACAAGTGTTTATGCTGTAAAGCAAACACAAGTCATAACTGAAATGTCACAAGTAATGATGTTTAAGTTTTTTAAACAGTTTTGTACTTGCCTTTAGCTATGGAGGTACAAATGCATTGCAATGCATTTCTCAGTAGGTTTGTTCAATATTCCTGCATTTCTGCTGGAATCTAGCAACTTTCTTGGACATGATATTTCAAACAATGAAATGTACATGGCTAGATGGTACAAGTATTTATGCTTTAAAGAAAACTAACGTCCTAAATCAAATGTCATATGTAACATGGTTTCAGTGTTGTCAGTGATGTTGTACTTGCCTTTTGCTCTTGAAGTATGAATGCATTGCAATGCATTTTACAGTAGGTTTGTTTAATTTGTTGTATAGTGTTTTTCTGCTGGAAACTCTCAACTTACTTGGACATGCCATGTGAAACACTGAAATATACATGGCCGGATTGTACAAGTGTTTATGCTTTAACCCAAAAAACGCCCTAACTGAAATGTCACCTGTAATGAGATTTCAATGTTTTCAGTAGTGTTGTACGTGCCTTTAGCTATGGAAGTACGAATGCATTGCAATGTGCATATCTTTACAGTAAGTATGTTCATTACATTTTATAGTGCTTTTCTGCTGGAATCTAGGAATTTACTTGGATATGCCCTATGAAACAATGAAATACACATCACTGGATGGTACAACTGTTTACGCATTAAAGGAAATACAAGTCCTAACTGAAATGTCATATATAATGTTGTTTTAGTCTTTAGAGCTGTATTGTACTTGCCTTTAGCTCTGGAAGTACGAATGCATTGCAATGCATTTTAGAGTAGGTTTGTACAATAAGTTGTATGGTGCTTTTCTGCTGGAATCTAGCAACGTTCTTGGATATGCCATATGAAACGATGAAATATACATGGCAGGATGGTACAAGGGTTTATGCTTTAAAAGAAACACATGTGCTAACTGAAATGTCAAATGTAATGTGATTTCAATGTTTTCAGCTGTGTTGTACTTGCCTTTAGCTATGGAAGTACGAATTTATTGCAATGTGTGTTTCTTTAGAGTACGTTTGTTCAATACGTTGTACATTACTTTTCTGCTGGAATCTAGCAAATATCTTGAAAATGCCATATGAAGCAATGAAATATACATGGCCGGATTGTAGAAGTGTTTACTCTTTAAATCAAACACACGTCCTAACTTAAATATCACACGTATCATGATATGAGTGTTATCAGCCTTGTTGTACTTGCTTTTAGCTCTGGAAGTAGGAATGATTTGCAATGCGTGTATCTTTACTGTAGGATTGTAGAATACGTTGCATAGTGCTCTTCTGCTGGAATCTAGCAACTTACTTGGACATGCCATATTGAAAAATGAAGTATACATGACCGGATGGTACAAGTGTTTACATTTTAAAGCAAACACAAGTTCTAACTGAAATGTCACATGTAACATTGTTTATGTATTTTCAGCTGTATTTTATTGTCTTTATCTCTGGAAGTACAAAGGCTTTGCAATGAATTTTCGAGTAGGTATGTTCAATAGTTTGTATAGTGCTTTTCTGCTGGAATCCAGCAACTTTCTTGGATATGCCATATCAATCAATGTCATATACATGGCCAGATGGTACAAGTGTTTATGCTTTAAACCAAACACACGTCCTAACTGAAATGTCACATTTAATGTGATTTCAATGTTTTTAGCTGTGTTGTACTTGCCTATAGCTCTGGAAGTAAGAAAGCATTGAATTCCACGCATCTCTACACTAGGTTTGTTCAAAGACTTGTGTATTTCTTTTCTGCTGGAATCTAGCAACCTACTTGGGCTTGCCATATAAAACAATGAAGTATAAATGACCTGATGGTAAAAGAGTTTATGCTTTAAAGCAAACACATGTCCTAACTGAAATGTCACATATAAGGTTATTTCAATGTTTTGAGCTGTATTGTATTTGCCTTTAGCTCCGGAAGTATGAATGCATTGCAATGCATTTTAGAGTACGTTTGTTCAATAAGATGTATAGTGCTTTTCTTCTGGAATCTAGCAAGTTTCTAGGACATGCC
>NW_021617445.1:0-3620 GCF_004785775.1 Grammomys surdaster | reverse complement strand
CTCTATTTCTTCAAATGTTTCCCATAAGAGTGAACAAGAGAACAAGTGTAATCTAGGTCTCTTTGAGGCTCCCTTTATTAATGGTATTAATATACATGTATTTATATTACCCTCCAGAAAACTCTTAAGACAAGCACACAAGGAAGCTCTAGTCTTCACCAAAATACCAAAAGATATTTTCTAAGCCTCATATTAATACTCCTCTCATCTGAAATCTCCTGTGCCAAGCACCCCATTTAAAGTCACTCTTAGCACCACTCTCTGCCCTGCTGCTAATACTTCTGCATATTAAGCTCAATTTAAACCATCCAAACTGCCAGAAACGAATTTCCTACAAACAAAAACATGGACAGACCTATCACAATGATAAACCTGTCTCTGGAACACACTTTTATGTTAGTTAAGGATTCATCATAGTGAAAAGTCCCCATGAGTAAGACAACTCTTACTGAGGATGACAGTCAATTTAGGATGACTTACAACTTAAAGATTCCTTCTATTATTATGATGGCAGAAATTCAGAAATCATTCAGGATGACACAGTGCTAAAGGTGCCAAGAGAAACAGGTTATTCTCTTCCACAGGCTGCCAGGTGGGTAATTTTAACCAAGTTGGCCTTACCTGAGATTTTCAGAATCCTCCACTGTGAAACACTTCCTATGAAAATGCGACCCCATCCTCAGTAAGGCCACATATCTGATTAGTGCTAAATTCATGTAGGCCAAGCATAGTGAAACAATCAATACCATTGATTGGCACTAATTTGTCTCTGCAAAAACAAAAATGAGATTATATGGGCTATACCAAGCCAAAGGACATTAGAAAGTATCCAATGCCAAAATACCCATAGTCTAGTACAGACTCAACAAAGCTCAGAATCCTAAATGTCCTTTTCTCTTCCTGAACTCTCTAAAATTCATTCCAGCATCAAATAAAAGCTTAAGATAAGATCACATATGTACATCTTCATAGGGCATATATAAACATTTCAAAACTTCACAGTGATGATACTCCTTCAAAAGAAGCCAAAAATCCAACTGCAAAAAATTCAAATCCTGCATTGACTTTATTGATGTCCAGCTCTTTTCAGGTTTGCAAGCTATAATCCACTTGTGCTGTATAAAACAAACCCTCACCTTTGTCTTGTGGTGGTTCCAATCCCTGATAGCTGCTTTCCTCAACAGGCATCCCACAGGGTTCACTGAGGATCATCTGGGCTCTTACAAAAAGAGCTTGGGTTTTACCTTTCAGCTCTAGTTTCTGTGTGACCATAAGCTCCTGCCAATAGTACTCCACTGTTGCTGCTCTTGCTTGTGGTCATCCCATTTTACTGGACTCTCAAATACACCCAGTTCTTCTCCTTCTAGCAGGCAGCACTTTCACCATGAGCCTCTCGTAGGCAGTCTTCAAGGTACCAATCAACAAATTCATTATATAACACCTTTCAGTCCTTGGACTTCAATAGACACTGAAGCAGCAATTTCCCCAATGGCCTTACCTAGCCACTCACAGGTCCAGGCCTCTACTGCTCCTCAGGATCCATTATATCCCTCAGTAGCAACTGGAAGATTTTTACAAATTATCTGGCTGCCTACAGGAGGGCTATCTCTGAAACACAGCTTCTTGGTGCTCTCATAAAATACTTCCAATATATTATGCCTGAAAGATGACATTTTCTAAGTCACTGGCAATTTCTTAGCTCAAACTAACTTGATTCAGCTATGCAAGTAAACTCTACAATTCTGGAATATAAAGCCATAGCAAAATGACCAAAACTTCCAAGTTCTATCAGTTGCTGGTGATGGAGCATGTCCACTAGTTCAATGGCATTTATCCCAGCAACCTAGTCTCAATGGTTTGTTCACTGCCTAAGTACTGCTGTCATGGAACATGATCTGTAGACTAACCTTGAACCCAGAGGTCTGCTTGTCTCACACACTTGATTTGTGTACCTCTGTGCTTGGAACTAATCTTTTCTATAACTTTACCAAATAAAGAAAATTATTCCTTGCTTTCTTTGTGCTAGGTTGGCCTTGAACTCAGAAATTACCTTGCCTCTCGCTCTTGGGATTAAAGATGTATACTATCATGCATAAACACAAAGCTTTTCAGAGCCAGTATTCTCAAGATCTCTATCCAAAGTTACTGTAATACCATGGCATGATTTGGACCAAAACCCTCTGTTTTCTAGCCCATGATCTGGATCTCTGATTTTTCTCCCATTTATGGATTTTAGTTCACAACATATGTTGACAACTGACAGAAGCCATCCCCTTCCATCTCTTGGCCATTTTAATCAGAATCATATCTTCTTTTGACCAAATGAAAAAAAAATAACTGTAGCATTAAAAGGCCTGTATAATAAAAACGATCCCTTTATCATCTGAAAATCTGCAAAGAGAATCCCTAGCTGGGTAGCATATTTACCCCTGTTCAATTCTCAGTTCCTTCCATTTAGTATCTTTGGATACATGATTTAACACCATTCTACTTCCTGATACTCTGTTGTGAAAACTATATTTGAACCCCTCGATTTTGGGCTTTCCGTTTCCCATTTTACTCTACTTCTTGAAATGTTTCCCATAAGAGTGAACAACAGAACAAAGTCTAATCTAGGTCTCTTTGAGGCTCCCTTTATTAATGGTATTAATTTACATATCTTTAAATTACCCACAAAAAACTCTTATGACAAGCTCAGAAGAAAGAAATAATCTTCACCAAAATACCAAAAGGTATTTTCTAAGCCTCATATTACTACTCCTGTCGACTGAAATCTACTGTGCCAAGTCCACTGATTTAAAAATCATTCTTAGCACAACTCTCTGCCCTCCTGCTAATACTTCAGCATATTAAGCTCCATTTAAAGCATCCAAACTGCCAGAATCGAATTTCCTACAAACAAAAACATGGTCAGAACTATCACAATTATAACCCAGTCTCTGTTACCCACTTCTATGTTAGTTAAGGATTCATCACAGTGAAGAGACCACATAAGTTAGCCAACTCTTATTCAGGATGACAGTCAATTTGGGCTGACTTACAACTTAAAGATTCCTTCTATAACACGATGGCAGAAATTCAGACACCATTCAGGATGACATAGTGTTAAAGATGCCAAGAAAGGCAGGTTATTCTTTTCCACAGGCTGCCAGGAGGTTGGTTTTAATCAAGATGTCCTGACCTGAGATTTTCATGAATCCTCCATTGTGAAACACTTCCTATGACAAAGCAACCCCATCCTCAGTAAGGCCCCATATCTGATTAGTGCTAAATTCATGTAGGCTAAGCACAGTGAAAGAATCAAAAGCATTCCCTGGCAGTAATATGTCTCTGCACAAAAAGAAAAAAATGAGATTATGGGGGCTATACCAAGCCAAAAGAACTTTGAAACTCTCTAATGCCAAAACACCCATAGTGTAGTCCAGACTCAACCAAGCTCAGAATCCTAAATGTCCTTTTGTCTTCCTAAACTCTCTAAAATTCATTCCAGCATCAAATAAAAGCTTAACATTACATCAAATATGTACAACATCATAGGGTATATATAAACATTTCAAAATTTGACAGTGATGGTACTCCTTCAAATGAAGCCAAAAATCCAACTGCAAAAAATTCAAATC
>NW_021617444.1:32323-45826 GCF_004785775.1 Grammomys surdaster | reverse complement strand
GGTCACGTTGGATTCTGGATAATCTCATGGCATTCTCTTTATAGCTGTAGTGACAAGATATATGAGTAAAATGAAAGAAATGCTAATTTGCCGACTTACCTAGCATTTGTTTAGTTGGGATTAAGTCCCACAAGGAACTCAAAATAAATCACATAGACTTGCCACACAAATGCTGTGTTTTATAAGGTGTTAGAGAGGAGAGTTGAGTGACAGGGGGGTCAATGAAACACATTTGTTTAGCACAGGTTTTTTTTTGAACTTGGTGTCTAGCTGACACTGGTTTGGAAGTACTTAATGACCTGCATGCACTTCCAACTAATGAGCTGCTTAACAGTGGACACAGTTTCTCAGTTGTATATGCTGACTTGTTTTTGCTATATTCCTCATAAAATATTTATTTTTAATTTGAATTTGATAGGGGAGCAATATTTATTGGTAAGAGAAAGTTAGTAAGGATCACTAATCTTTTGTGTGTATTTGTGTATCTCCAACATGTAACACATGATTTAAGACCAAGAAGGGAAGTAGACACAGAATTCTCTTAATCTCTATAGGGTCACACATCATCGTGGACATCACCTCTCTAGTTTCTGTTTCTCCTATTCTCTTCTGCCTGTTTCCTAATTCCTTTTTATATCTAGACTCCTGTTTTCAAAACACTTGACGAGTTATGATTCTTCCTTGCACAAAAGTTCCCCCAGTATTCTCACCAGAATAAAAGCAATGCGGTTTTGTTCCTGGACTAAGAGACTGTTTATGTAACAACTAGCAGTACTTTTTCCTGTTTTCTTGCTTCTGGATTTTCTGATTAAGTACATTTTTTTATACTGGCAAATCTTGAAACTACCCATAGTGTTCTCCAGGTATGGTAAGAAATTAATATTGTCTCTCACCTTTAGTACTATATATGCAATAGCGCATATCATTATAGAAGTAAAATAAAGTTTTACCAAAAGTTTTATAACTTCAGAAAATATTGGTAAATATTTACCCTTTCTTTAAGATTAATGTTCATGATTACTTTATTATGTATTATTCTATTATATTTAGTAGTTTCCTTGTTACCTGTAAATATATATTTGTGATATTTATGTTCATAGACTAGTTTCAGACTAACCATGTCTCATTGATTGAAATATAAATTTAGAGTAACTTTATTATTAATAAGCACAACTTTCAGATACGCGAAATAACAAAGTTTTTTAAAATCATTCTTTTTCACATAGGATAAAATCCAAACTGATGATGATGTGAATCTATCAATATTTTTAAAGGAATAGTTATTCACTCCAATATAAGTGCACATATTTTCAATACGAACACTCAGGAGGCTGAACCAGGCAGAGTCATATGATTTCATGTATGGTCCTGTGATTTTATAGTAAGACTATGTTCTGAAAAAAGACAGAAGATGTCTATCTTAAGAAAACAAGTTCAGCCGGGCCATGGTGGCGTGGGCCATGGTGGCGCATGCCATTAATCCCAACACTTGGGAGGCAGAGGCAGGCAGATTTCTGAATTCGAGGCCAGCCTGGTCTACAGAGTGAGTATCAGGACAGCAGCCAGGACTACACAGAGAAACCCTGTCTTGAAAAACAAAAACAAAACAAAACAAAACAAAACAAAACAAAACAAAACAAAAAACAAAAAAAAGAAAAAAAACAAATTCAAACAAATAAACAAGCAAGCAAGCAAAGAAGCAAACGGACTCACGAATGGTCATTAATGACAGTCTGCAAGGCAGTGAGAAGGTCTGTAGCTGACAGTGTGTTGAGGTCCATTCTAACAGCTGCTCCCTTGGCTACCATGTGGTTAATATTATCAGGTTGATCCGCAAACAAGGGAATACCAACAATAGGAACGCCATGATAGATCGCCTCATAGATACCGTTGGTCCCACCATGAGCTATGAAAGCTTTGGTTTTTGGATGACCTATGGTGAGAAGAAGTTTTACATAATTATTGATCATATTATTAAAGAGAGAGGAAATATGTAGGCTCAGAAGGGGACTGTTCTCAAGTAAGTATATTATTATAGCCACAAACCTGTAGTGACATTTGCCTTACCAAGAAGGTCATTCTGTGGGATCCACTTGTAGAGCCGAGTGTTGGATCCTAAGGTGTCTGGTTTCTTACCATCAAATCTCCACAGAACCTGTTACACACAGACAATACCTTACTTAATTACAGAAATCTCAAGGCTTGGGAATATTTTGATTCTGGTTATTTGAGATTACTCAGTTGAGCATTATCCAGATGATGGAGAATGAAATTTAAGAGAGGGGAATTCTAAAATAGTATGAAATATTAAGAGGTTGAAATAAACAATACATTGTTTGTACATGGCTTCATAATAACTTGAGCATGACATTTAATTATACTAATTTTATATGTGTGCTAATTAGTGACAAATTCGTGTGTGTATACATGAAATTTTTAGGCAGTTAATATAATCATTATTGTCATAATCATGATCAATTAACAGTTTATGATTATGTATATTTCATAATAATGCAATATATGGTATATATATATCATATATTCTCAATATTACGTCTTTTTAAGTCATAAGCACACTATTTTACCGATATTTTCATGTTCCATAGGCTCCTTATTATAATTGAGTTTATTTTGATTCATATGGTACAATTTACTATTTCTAAAAATAATTTATTTATTACCAAGAATTAAATTTACGTTTTTACAGATAAAATTTTTTAAGGACTATCTGTGGAAAAATGTCAGAAGGAACATTGAAAATATGTTTTCTCTTGTTCTGAATACAATTCATGTTTAGTATCAAACAGCGTTTTAAAGTAAAAAGAATCCTCACAAATTAGAATGTGAACTGCGAGTCTTTACTTTCTGCATTCTTTGAGTTTAATAAAATAAATAAGCTCCATAATAGGAGAAATTGGTATCAAGATATAGAGTGAATTTAGCTTGCAAACATCCAAACACTGCTACTGTTTGAAAGTTATTCAATAATACAATTAAAGAGTGGCAGCTGCTAGATTCTTCCTATGTTATCCTTGTGTACACACGACTCCTTCTTAAATTCCAATCTCTTTCACCATCCAGAAAAACAAGCTCACTTGATGTTCTGGAAACAGAATTCTTCCTGATAAGCTCATAACTTCATAATCCTAGTCCTACATCAGCGTAGGATCTTTTTTCATCTGTTCTTTCACATTTTCCTACATCAGTAATTAGGAAGAATATATTTTGACTCTTTCTTTACAGACATTCTTGTTTCATTTTCTGTATGTGGATGTTTTGCCTGCATGTAATTCTCTGCACTGTGATTGTTCTACCTGGCGGTTTGAAGAGCACATTGGATTTCCTGGAAGTTGAATTGGGGACACTTGTGAACTACTCTGTAAATCCTGGCAATCAAGCCCAGTTCCTCTGCAAGAGCAGCCTGTGCTCTCCATGCATCACAGAGGCATCACTCCAGCCCCAGCATAATATTCCCAATTATAGTATTTCCTCCTCCTCTTTCTCCTTCCTGTCAGCCTTTCTCTCTTTTACTTATCCTTTTCTCTCACTTCTTTTGAGACATTGACACACGGAATAGACCAGAAAAGCTTTGGAATGAACATGAAGTGAAAATTGGTGGTAAATATGAAGAGAAAGTCCTACCTCAGATCTCTAAGCACCAACATGTCAGCTATGCACAACCATGCCGGATCTCAGTGTGATCTTTCAGCTCATAATGTGAATCAGAAACAGACTAACATTCTATCCTCTGCAATTCATAATTTTCTTTTTAATATGATGTTTGAGATGCATAAGAAATGCCCAGTTACTTTACTTTTCACAGGAATTTTCCCTACTGTAATCCTGTCAGTTTTCAATAGTCTTATTGGTTTTTGTTTGTTTGTTTGTTTTTTCAAGACACTGTTTCTCTTTATAGCCTGGGCTGTCCTGGAACTCACTCTGTAGACCAGGCTGGCCTTGAACTCAGAAATTCGAATGCCTCTGCCTACCAAGTGCTGGGACTAAAGGAGTGTGCCACCACTGTCTGGCTTTAACAGTCTTATAATACATTTGTGAACCTAGTGGACACTTTATCTTACCTTCTGTGGAATCTGGGCAAGAGCAGAAGCAACTACATTGGCCCTTTCCTCTGTCATGTTTTTAACCATTGATCCCAGAGAAAACACCACCACACCATGTTCTCCAGAGCTCTGAACAAATTCTTCCATTTCCTACGAAGACAGTTGTGACAACACAAATATATTACTGCATGGGTAGCATTATCTAAAGGACGGAGACAAACATTACCAGAGGAAATCACAAAATTATGGGAATTATTTTGGGAAGACAAGTGAGTGTCTTCAGTGCCTCAGTCTTCAGTGTTCATGGAGAGTCCATTTGTACTATTAGTACAATAGACGAAAGTTAAAAAATTAGAGGAATAAAAAGTATTGTTAGTAGAAAGGTCACTTCAATTTAGAGGATCATTAGGAGGTATTTTAAAAACAACTTGAGAAAGAGGCAGAAAGATTGTAAGAGCCAGTGGGGATGTATGACATCTTAGTGTCTACCAGGTACAATAAGACTGATGCACATATAAACTCACAGAGACTGTAGCAACATGTCTAAACCATTCACACGTTTAAGTCAGATGAAGTCCAGCACTGAGAGTAGAAAATGGTCACAGACTTCCACTTCTAACTTAGAAGCTATTTACAATTGATATCTGATAAAAATGGGTTAAATCAGTTCTCCCTAATACAGAGTAACTGGTTAAATCAATCATCCAGCAGAGTAGGCCCTAAGTTCAGGAGTATTTAGCCAACCAAAATAAATGCCATGCTTTTTATCCTTCGTGTTTTTTTCTCTCCTTTTGTTTGATTGCGTATTTTTGGGCTATTGCTTTTAAGTCCATTCCTTTGATTTTCTTTTTGGTGATTTATTTGAAAGAAATGAGAGAGAGGAGCAGTGACAGAGGCAGTGTAAAGAGAACGGAAGGGAGGGAGTGAGAGAGGTTGATGAGAGATGAGATAGGAAGTCTAAGAGGGAGACCAGGAGGTCAGCAGCATTTGGAATATAATTAAATAATTAAACTTATTTTTTTAATTTTCACATTGAAAATATAGAAATAATTTGTAGTATATTTTAAATAAAAATAAAGATGTTTCTACTGTCAAAAAAAAGAAAAGAAAAGAAGAGAAAAAAGAAAAGAAAACTCTATGACATGGGAAAAAATAAAATACAAAAAACTTGTGATGTATTAATAATTCCAGTAGCCCGGGAATAAATTAGGAATTGAAAAAGAGAGTACTTTATAGTAAAAGCTAATGAAGAAAAAAGAAATATATCAAAATGAAGAGATTGTCTAAAGAGGTGGCGAATATTTGTAAATTGTTCAGAGAGTGTGTTAATTACAAAAAAAACCTCTCTGGCTCTGCCAGAGCCTTACATATACAGAGATGGATGATGGTGCTAACCATTGAACTCATCACAGGGTTTCCAATGGAGGAGTTAGAGAGAAGAGTGATGGAGTTGAAGGGACTTGTGTCCCAATGGGGAAAGTGACATTATCAACCAACTAGAGCTCCCAGTATCTAAACAGCCAGCCTGGGAACACTCATGGAAGGACCCATGGCTAAAGCTGTATATGTAGTGGAGGATGGCCTTGTCAGGCATCAGTGGAAGAGAAGGTTTTTGGTGCCAAGAAGGCTGGATTCCTCAGTGTTGGGGAGCTTCATGGAGGGAATCTGGAATGGGTATGGGGGCACACCCTCATAAAAGCAGAAGGAGGAGAATGGGATAAGGAGTTTCGGGTGGGGGATGGGGAAAGAGGATAACATTTGAAATGTCGATAAATAAATTATACAACAACAACAACAACAAAAAAAGAAGAAAAGAAAAGAAAAACCCAGATAATGGAATTGGCTATTGCAGTAGAGCATTTGAGACTTTTTTCAACAACTTAACATTACCCATATTACTGGGAATCCTTATAATTCTCAAGGACAAAGGACTGTCGAAGTGGCCCATGGACCTTTAAATAATATTTTCATAAAATAAAAAAGGGTGAGGTACATCCCTGTACTCCACAAATCTTTTTAAATCTTATTGTTTTTATTTTGAATTTTTTCAAAAAAAATGGATGCCAAGAAATTTGTTCTGAGGGTCTATGGTACCCTACAACTAGGCATACTTATGCCTAGGTAAAAGGAAAAGATCCACTTACTTACATAAGGCATGATACCTATCAGTTACTAAATATGGGAAAGAGGATGTGTTTGTGTTTTTTCTGCAAGAAGCAGAAGGAGCATAGTGACTGCCAGAGTGCTTGGTGAGACATGCTGAAGCTGGGACAAAGAATGATGCTGACCTGTGAGCTTGCTGAGTGCCCTGACAATGGTGACTGGGAAGCTGTATTGGACGTATGTTCCCGACCCACCTTTGCTTACCTATACAATAGATGAGACAAGGGTCTTGCCTTGCCTCAAGCTTTTAGACCTTGTTGGACAGAGAATCAAAAGGAGAAGTTATAATGAGCCTTGTATTTTTGGTAAATGTGACCAGTTATTTGTACTCAATCATGGACTGGTCTAGAAATGAATCCAATATTGGAAATAACAGTCTTTGTTCGGAAGGCTGGTTCTGGACATTTTCAGAGACATATTTGGAAGTTAGCTACAGTTCACTATGATATTATGTCAGCAAAAGATAAAGTTGAGACTGGATCTGGATTTCAAACAAGAGTTAGTGCGTGTGTTAAGGCTCTTTTAATTTTAAGTTAAAATTACTTCTGATTCTTCTAGAGTATTTAATGTAAGTTTCATGATTGTACACTTTTAGTTGTGTTACTGTGTTGAAACCTGGCATCTGTTACAGAGGTCTATCAACGAGCTTTTGTTTTATTGACTGTATATTACAGAACCTTGGTATTCGGATAAAAGCTTGCAAGTGTTAGAAGAAGTGAGTCAGGTTTTAAGCAGAATCAAGAGGGTAGTCGGCTTGATTATTGCTGGTACAATAGCTTTAATTACATTAATTGCTATCACCACTGCTTCTGCAGTTGCTTTGACACAAGAAGTTAAGAGAGCTACCTTTCTTAATCATTTAGCAAAAAGTGTTACTAATGTGTTGATTATACAGGACGTTTTAGACATTTGGAACAGGGGATTGATGCTCTTTATCCTATTCAAATTATTGGAAAGTGGTTCAGAGTTTAAGGGTAAGGAGCCAACATGGTCGAGTATCATACCAAGTACCATTGGAATTGTGTTACTTCTAAATTAACAAAGATAGTCATTATAATTAGCAAAAAGTTTAAAGACACTTGCAGGGTAATTGGCATAATTCTAACACCTCTCTGCATGTTTTAACTTTGCATAGTGAGCTTATGAATTTAAAGAATGCTGCTCTGCTGAGCATTGATGCTGCAGATGTTGCTGACAAAATTACCTGTGGCCTGAAGTCAGTATTCCCATTTTATTCAAGCTTTAACAATGGCATATACAGCTTTAGCATGGTAGTTCTTTTTGTCCTTGGAGAACTTTTATTCCTGCCCATCATGTGAAAGCTTGTCTTTAACAACATAAACATGTTGGCAGCTAATGTACATGCCTTGAAACTGAAAATGGAACCCCAGACTGAGTTACTAATTCAAAAGACTGGAAATCAAAGGACTGGTAATATTATGAACAGAGCCTTACCAACCTAAGGTAGAAGTCCATTGCTTTTGATAATGCACGTTCCACAAAGTGTTACAGAAGACACTCTTGTCAGAATTTCCTAAGACAGGCTCAGTCTTGTTTATGAAATAACATATGGGGAGAGGCGGTGAGCTTTTGGGGTTGCTTGGGAAGAATCTGACATTGGCCAAGGAAAAGGAAATGGGCTTCAGGCAGGAATCTAACATTAGGCAAGAATAAAGAAATAATTTCAGGCAGTGTTAGGAGCCGCGTCCGCCATAGCAAGATGGCGCTGGTTTCCTGCTTCCTGGTTCTTCTTGTGAGCCTTGCTTGAATGTGCGCCTGCGCAAGGCGCGAAAACCAGTATGCTAATTTGGTGACATCATAAGAGCCAATGAGTGTGTGGCACGTCTCCTAAAGCTCTATATAAGCCATAAGCTTTTGGGGCTTGGGGTCCCTCGCCTCACTACCATCTAAGAGAGCTGTAACACTACCATCTAAGAGAGCTGTAACACTAAAAGAGCTGTAACAATAAAACTACTGTCAGAAGAATCCTGAGCGTGGCGTTCTCCTTTTCGGTGAGGCGGCGCCCCGCAAGGCAGGAATCAAAATCTTAGGCTAGAACTAAGAAGTAATTTCAGTCATGAAAATGACTTTGGCTAGGACAGGGTAGAAGACTCAGATATTTTGATCATTCTGATAAGCCCTTAGATATAGTGATCAAGGGAGTCATCACCGAACTTTGTCTAGTTTCTTGCTTATTCTTTGAATCCTTGTGTTTATTGTGTTGCTTGTTCCTTGAATATTTGCATCTATTATATTGCTAGTTCCTCAACCTAGAACTGATCTTAATACTTGCATGTAATTAAAATGGCATAAAAGCAAAAATGAGGAGGGGGAATGGAATAGGGGTGTTCTTTGGGGGGTCTATGGATAAGAGTATCACATCTCAACTGTAAATAATTACAATATCCAATGACAAAAAGAAAAGAAAAATAAGATTTCAGGAAAAAATCCTTTCTAACATCAAAAGAATAAAGAATCCAATCAGTTCAGGCAAATGATCCAAAATAGGCTCAGATTGAAATAGCTTCCAATTATCTGAAAAATTTTCAATAATTTTAGCTTTCAGAAAAATTCAATTCCATGTATGTCAATATTCCATCATAATCCAGTTATAATGAGTGTCACTACTATTTAAATAATATAAAAATGCTCCTACAGATATTATGGAAATCGAATACTTATGCATTTATCCTTGTTGGAAATGTCAAATGATATGAATATAAAGACATAAATAATTTTCTTCTCATAAGTAACATTAGTATGATGTATACAGTTAAGCTATGCCATCCTTTGGTGATTTCTGAGGGAAATAGTTGCAAGGAAAAAAAAATCCACACAATAATGTTTACTACATCACTGTTCACAATGACCCTAATATAGAATTAGCTGAGATATTCTTCAACTGATGGATGTGAAAAGGTGTTGGTAAATATACAATATATAATAATGTTTTACCCAGATAGTAAAAATATTATTATTATATAATCTCAGGTAAACAACTATTGTTTAGTGGACATGATGTTAAGCAGCAAGCCAGACATAGAAATATAAGGGCTGTTTTCTTTTTTATATGTGCAAACTACAAAGACAAAACCAAAATACCCGCAAGACCTAAATGTAGAAAGAATACAAGGAAGTGGAAACTGTAAAAGGGAGCCGTGTGTGGAACTCACACACATGAAGCTGTCTGACACCGCCTACATGCCATGTTATAACCTGCTTAGTTAAGTCTATAGTTCTTGGCATTTGTCTGTTTTCCTCTCTCTTCTTTTCATCTGCTAATATCACCCTGTACACTGGCCAGGCAGTGAAACAACACAAGGATTTGAGGACATTACCTCTGATCTCTGTTGGATAATTCTTTAACTTGTCTATCTATCTCTAATTATACAATACATAACATTTATTACACTGCATACTATAGTTCATCATCAGTATAATATTTTCAAGTAGAATATAATTTCTTTTTAATGAAGAAATTGATTCTTTGTTTCTTTAGCTGTTCAAAACATCTCTGTCATTTATTATATGTTCTTGAAGAGAAGATAAATTATTTTTTATGAGTTACCTAAACATCCTGAAATCACTGACAACATTCTAAAGTGATTTGACACTTTGATTAACAGTAATTAGACCCAGAGATGTAAGGCAATATTATATATGTCAATTGTCAGAGAGCTCTAATTCATTTTTTATACCTCTCAGGAAACCAAACATCTGGAAAGAAATCAAACATCTGATGAAGAATTGTTTCTAGGAAAAACTGTTTATCACGGGAAACAATATAGTTACCTTAGGCAGTGGTTTGGCTGGTTTGCAATGGAATCCTCCAATAAAGTCAAAGTTAGGCAAGAATGGGTGAGGAAATTGCAGGTCCCAGAAAGTTCGAATGAGCCATATGTCTGCCTTCCCCATCATCTCAGTTAATGTAGTGGGTCTCCCTGCATCCCCCCAAAATGAAAATATACAATGGTTAAAGAAGTTTATCTGAAATAGAGCAGGTGATTTCTGTAAGGTGAGATCATGTAGACAAGCAATGTAAGATGTTTCAATTATGATTTATGATATAATCATATTAACATAAATATTAATTGTGTGAAAATTCTATTAGTTTGCAAAGTTACATCCCTGAATTTTAAACATTTTGAGTCTTGCAAGGAATCTTGAAAATGAGTAGAAAAACAGCTTTCATAGAATATTTAGTCTACTTTATACAATTTCATAGTTATTCTCTTGATTTGTGATTCTTGAAATACACCGTGATAATATGTAAGGTATGGCTGTGATAATATTTAAGGTAAGTTTTCTTTATAACTCCTTTACTGTGTCTATTACAGGAGACTACAAGTAACACTTAGCCATATCCATCAAAGTTAAAGCTGGATATTTCCATAAATAGTTAACATTTAATATATTTCTACTATTAATTTAGGTAGTATGTTATTTAATGAAAATATATTTTAAAAACAAATTAATAAATATGTGCATTTTATAGCAAGATTTAAGGCTTTAAGACTTTTGTAAGTTTTACAGATCTGAGACATTTCAAATTCTAAGAAAAGCAAGTTACCTTAACTGTTTCTGGTTCTAGTGATACTATCTAATTGTGAAAAACCTTTCATGATATACTTGATAGATTCTTTAATTTTTAAGGAGATGTGTTTTCTTCAGTGATACACAGATAGTTGAGGTAGCAAATTATGAATCTGTAGTGTTCTCTCCTACAGTCATTAAAACACTCAATGAAACCTGGAGTTTGTTTCACTGAGCAAAACATAGAGTAGATCAAACGATTATAAAGTGAAATCTTCCTTGTCTCACTTTACATGGTTACTAAGTTCTGGAGTGTTCTGATCAGTTACTCTACAGTATTTGCCTTGTTTTGAGGCTCTCTCTTGTTTTCTATTTTTACTTGATCAGCTCACAATGAACAATCTCATTCTGTGACTTTATATTCACCTTACACATTCTCATTCAAAGTAACATCAAGTCAGAATTTCCCAGTGACAATGAAAGGCCCAGTTTACCTAGAACATCACTGTAAAGCTGACTCCAGGACTTCTCATTAAATGTTTGGAACCAAAAGTCAAAATACAGCACCTGTAACATATTCTTCACCCTTTCCACAAATGTCATATGGTCACTTAATTCTGACAGAACCATAGGCACATAGGAAGGGGGGAGTGGAAGCCCCCCGCTGTACTTCTCATATCTGTTTCCAGGACAGAAGCGGAGACTGTACACCAAAGGTGTCTTAAGCAGTTCTGCCAGCAGCTCACCACAGGGACCTATGGCATCTGCGAGAATGACATCAAACTTAGATCCTTGGAGTTTCTTCATAAGACTCTTGTTCCAAACTACTGCTTTGCAGAAACTTTCAATGATGTCTGAATATTCACTGAAGACTTTTTGCATTTTTGAATAATATGTCCAGAATGAATGTTTTTGAAAGTCATATGTCCATTCATCTACCCATTTTCCAAAAGCAAATGCAAGATCATCTTTACTCATAGGTACAGGGTAAATCTCAAAATTGATAGAAGATTCATTGGTAGGCTGGATGAGAATAGAAGCAGAAGATACAAGAACGGTGACTTCATGACCTCTGTGCACAAGTTCATCCAGAATAATCTTGATATTTATCCAATGGCTGTATTCTGTGGGCCACACTAGCACTTTGCCACAGGCTCCATGTCTAAAGTAGCATATGAGCTGTATCAACAGAAAAACTGAAGTCTGTTTCAGAGACATCTTCCTGAAAGGGAATGCTTTTGAAATCTGTTATTCTTTGCATATTTCCTGCTTTTATGGCAAGTTCAATCAATCAAGAAGTTAACATATAACTTCTAAACTCATTACTGACTAGATGAGTCTGATGGTGTAACATCCTGTGTAAATATACCCATGGAACATGAACTCAAGGTTCACAAAGTTTATCTATATTTTTTTTTGTCCCTGATATCTTGCGCTAAAGTTGATTCAATTCTTCTAAGCAAGTGTCTTGTGTTGAACATAACATATTAGTATATATAAAGAGTCACAGAAAAAAAATCCTGTAGTTCTTAAGTGTACTTAATATAACAGTAAAGATCAAACAAGGATCTGAGTGAATCAGCATTTCTTAGACCTTTGTGTCTGTTAAAAATTTTGATACGTATAATTCAGCATGTTATATTGCTTGGTCCATCAAATTGCCATATTTTTTCCCAGAATTAGAAGGTGATCATAGTGTTCATGAAAGGAAGACATCTTACAATACTTCTCTTCTACTATATAATACACAATTTCTTGGGTCCTGGATATTCTTTGGTAGACATGTCTTCAAGTGTGTTCCTTTTAGGTTCCTTTTGTCATGAGAAACACCATTATTATAAGGAATTTGGAGTGCATGGGGATTCTTTCTGCTTACAGTTGTAGTACATAATGAAAGGGAAGTTAGGGCAGCACTTGAAGGGAGGAACTTGGAGGTAGGAACTAAAGTAGAGGCTGTAGAGGAACAATACTGGTTTATCCTGATGACTCTCTCAGTTCTCACTCTTACATCCTGTACCACCATCCCAGGGATGCCACCAGTCCCAGTGAGATGGGCTTTTCTACAGCATTCATCAAACAAGAATATGATCCACAATCTGTTTTAAGCATTTTATGTGCTAAGGTTCCCTCCTCTCAGATGGCATTAACTTGTATTAATTTAACTAAAAACTCACCAATGTGAAATTACAAAGGAAACTCCAGTGACATACCTCTCCTAGGATTCCACCATGATGGAATCTTTTAGGAGATGAATCTGCTTGTAATGCTTCCATGCTCTTATAAGGAACTCCTCCCACATGCTCTTGTAAATAACTCAATAAATTCCTTTGCTCATCATGTCACACCTTAGTGGAATCACGAGTATGGCTTTTTAATTGTTGCCATTTTGTTTTTCATTCTTTACTTTTGTTTGTTTGTTTGTTTGTTTCTTCCTTCATTCCTCCCTTCCACCCTCCCTCCCTCCCTCCCTCTCTCTCTCTGTCTCTCTCTCTGTCTTTCTGTCTCTGTCTCTGTCTCTCTGTCTTTCTCTCCTCTCTCTCTTTCTTTGTTTCTTTCATTCTTTTGTTTATTTGCTTGTCTCTTCCTCCTTGTCTTTGTTCCAACTTCCCTTTCTTTCTTTCTTTCTTTCTTTCTTTCTTTCTTTCTTTCTTTCTTTCTTTCTTTCTTTCTTTCTTTCTTTCTTTCTTTCTTTTTTCTTTTTTCTTTCTTTCTTTCTTTCTTTCTTTCTTTCTTTCTTTCTTTCTTT
>NW_021617444.1:0-32313 GCF_004785775.1 Grammomys surdaster | reverse complement strand
TTTCTTTCTTTCTTTCTTTCTTTCTTTCTTTCTTTCTTTCTTTCTTTCTCTTGCTTTCTTTCCTTTCTTGCTTCCTTGCTTTCTTGCTTTCTCAATGCGTTTTCTGATCTTAATAGACATTGGTTCTTATATTTTCAGGCAAATCATGTTTTGTAACTATATTCCAAAGAGCAAGAGATACAGATAAAATCAAAGGTTATTCTAGGTTAGGCACTTTGTGTGACTGTTGTAGAGTATATAAATCCAACTGAGACTCTGCTACTGGCTTGTAAAGAACTTCCTTTTATATAGATGGTATTACAACACACACACAAACACAAATGCACAGGGACACACACACACACACAGAGGACATATGATGCTTTTTTCCTCCCTAGTCTCTAATGTGGAAGGAAAAGTAGAAAAAAAAAGGAAGACAAGATAGCAATGATGTTTTGCTGTTTCATAGAGATGTAGTGATCATGTGAAATTTCCTTCCTTGTATATTAATATCCACTGCTATTGCCATTGATCTAGGGTTGTGTATTTCAGTAATACTAGGAGAGTATGTTTCAGTGTGGACGTTCACTTCCTAGTATTCTGACTGTTAACAATCATGGTGATCTCCCTTTCATCATATTCTATGAACTTTAGGTATAGGAACTATGTTGTAGATGTGTCTATTGGGGATGGATTTTCTGACCTTTTGATATATGCATTGTGCCAGGCTGTGCTTTTCTGTGATGGATATCTGTTATGTAGATGCCTATGAAGTGTGGTAGCCATGCTGTGATGATTTGAATGTAAAAAGACCCTATAGGCTCATATATTTTAATTCTGGGTCACCAGGGAATGGCACTATTATGGGTGTGTGGCCTTTTTGAGTAGCTATGGTCTTGTTGGAGGTAGTGTGTTACTTTGTGTGGATTTTGGTGTTTCAAGTGCTCAAGGCTGACCCAGAGTCTCTCTCTCTCTCTTCCTTCTACCTGTGGATCCAGATGTAGAAGTCTCAGATACTCTCTAGCACCATGTCTGCCTGCAAGCCACCATGCTTCCCATTGCGAAGACACTGGACTAAATTTGTCAACTGTAAGCACGTCTCAATCAAATACTTTTCTTTACAAGAGCTTCCATGGTCAGAGTGTCACTTTACAGCAATAGAACTTTGACTAAGCCACATACATATGAATATGAGTATTAGATTTAGAATGTAGTAAGGAAGTGTGCTAATCTAGGAAAGTTAAAGTAGTAGATTTCTTTCTAAGGTCAATGATGTCAGTAGCCACAAAGCTGGCTATGTGTTCAGTACCAGTCATGCTTTTCTTCCAGCACAATATATTTGTGCTGACTGATTTTATGTCTACTTGACATACAAACCACAGTTATCTGAAAGGAGGGAGCTTCTATTGAAAAAAAAATGCCTTGATAAGATCCAACTCTGTGGCATTTCCTTAATTAGTGATTAATAGGTAGAGGGCCCAGCCTGTCTTGGGTGGTGTCATTTTTGGTCTGTTGGTCCTGTGTTTTCTAAGAAAGCTGTCTGAGCAAGCCATGGGGAGCAGGCCAGTAAGCAGCACCTGTCAGTATCTCTTTATCAACTCTTGCCTTATTGGAATTCCTGTCCTGACTTTCTTCAGTCATGAACAGAGATATAGAAGTATTTCTTCCCTACTTTCTTTCAGTCATGATGTTTCATCATAGTAATAGAAACCCTAAGACAATCTATTTTCAAATGTTTGTCCAGGTAGGCCAAGTGACTTTCCAACTTTCTCAATGGCTACAGCTGCAGCCCTCTGATGCCAATTAAGGGCTCAGGATGGGACCCATGGAGTTGGCCTGGCTAGCTGACTTGAGAGTCATGAATCATAGGTTTTTCCAGGGTAGAGTCTGTGACTCCTGGGGCATTTTGCCTTTCTGTTTCTGAGAGATTGATTCCCTTCCTTAGACAGTGAAGCCTTTGCTTTTTTCTCTTTGTATGTTCCTTCTATAGTGAAGGAAGTATGAAATGTATACAGTACAATTTACTTAGGTAAATTGGGTGAAAATTTACTTAGTAAATTGGGTGAATTAATTGGGTGAATGCTGTGAAGTTTTCAAATGTTATTGTATCCTGGTAACTACAACTATATTGATCCAGGAAATTGTCATTGTATTCTTTGTGTGATAAAGTTATGCACAGTGTTATTTCTCTCAATTAAATTGACATAGTTTAAGTTTTTCTGTGAACTGTAGCTGCCTGCAGGCATGAATCAACCAGACTCACCTGAAATGGGGCTGGGAATGAAAAGGGGATGGAGGGCCAAAAGAGATGAAGCCAAGACAAAGTTCTCTGATCAAGGCTCAATGCTTTAATGTTTAGCTCTCAATTTAAAGGGAAAGACCCCACTTGAACCCTTCCTTGTTTCAGCTAGAGATGGGTGGGATAATCCATTCTTGGTCACTGTCTTGGCTGGAGATATCTCAAGGCAAGCCCAGGGGCAGTCTTTCTTCTAAGTTCCATGCTGCCAATGTGGGTAACTCCACCTAGATCCTATCACTTGGTCTGATGTGGTAAACAAGGTCTCTCAGGCCTGCTCAAGGCTGAGGGAAGGGAACAATTCCCCCTTTTTAGTTTTTTAAAGATGAGCAGTTCCAGCAGCTGCATGGGGTACAAGATTTCATCCCATCTAGGGTAAAGTGTGGCTGGGCGTCTGAGCATGTCTTAGGTTGGCGTCTATATTGCTCCTTATATTACTTGTCCTTCAGCAAAACATACATAATATATTGATGTACACCTGTGCCTTAGGTTTATAGGTGCTCAAGAACACTCTTACCCGTCTTTGACTAACAGGCCATCATTGACACACTCTTTCCCATATAGACCAAAGCCATGTTCAGACCAAAGGACCTGTGAGCATACACTCGATGCAATTCTTCATAGTGATAGATATCTGTCATGATGAATTGCTGGGCTTGCTGAGAGTGATCCTGTGTGAGGGCAATCAATCTGCTTAAAATACAAGGTTCAAAGGTTAAAAGCAACATGATTATCCAAGCATTGCAGAAAATAAGGTTGTAAGCGTAAATGTTCCAGTGTTTAATCCAACTGCTGTTTTATTGGGATTAGGCATACCGTCTGGCCACCAGGTATATAGTGAGTGGCTTTAAGTATTGATGGAGACTACATGCTAGGTTAAATCAGCTGGCAGATAAGGATTTTGAGCCATCTTCATCATGAGAATCATAATTATTAGGGTCAAGATCTGTGTCCACTTGACTGACCAATCTTTCAGGCAGCCATTGGGCTCCATTTTCTTTTTCTGAAAAAATGAAGACCAAGCCATGACTCCAAATTAAAACAGGGTCTGGACCATTCCAGATGTTAGTTATGGGGTTTCTCCATTTGACCCTGGCAAATTGTGGGTCCGATATTGCACACAGGTTGTGGGCTGCGGCACAGGGTGCGGGCTCCGAGGCCGTCCAGGAAACAGCGGCTGCATTGGTGCAGGGCACGGGCAGGAGCAGGTGGGGGCGTGGCACTTCCAGGTGGTACTCAGTAGCACAGGGTATGCAGGCGGGGTTACAGCCTCGAGCTAGAGTGCAGCGCACTGTTCAGTCGTGCAGGGCAGGGCCGACGACGTAGCCTCTCGAACCACAGTTACAGCAGCCTCGGCCAGCTAGGTGGGGAGCAGACTGGAGGGTCTGCTTCTGCTCCAGCCTCTAAAGGCTGGCAAGTGTTACAGCTCTTTTGCTCCCTCTCCCCGTGGGCAGCCTTGGAGTACCTCGGAGGTGGTGGAGAGGGAAAAGTGCTACAGCTCTTTGAAATATGTGGGCTAGCTGGCGATTGGGAGAAACCGCGATAAAGGTCTCCGACAGTGGGAAAGATCTCACATCCACTTTACTTTTGAGCTTTAGGCAATATATACAGTTTTTTGGGGGAGAGCAGGTAACCCCTCTTGGTTTGAATTGAGAGCTTGTGAATGGCTTATTTGCATGAAGGTGCTATTCCTACGTGATCAAAGGCCACGGACCTCTCCATGGGAGGGGCTGTGGGGAGCAGAAGCTAAGAGAGCCAGATGGCTTTGGGAAAGTTCGAAGTGGCCTCCCGTTCTACTGGCCTTCTTCAGACCAAGGTTTCCAGGGCTTCCAGAGCTTTTTACCAAGCTTTCTGGCCTTTTCTCATAGCCCACTGCCCCACAGCAAATGATCTGGAAGTGACTGGATTCCAGTGGCAATCCACTGCAGACTGACCTTTAGCATCAGTTTGCAGAAAATTTAAAACAAATAACACAAAAGCAAGATGTGCTTTTGGTGATCTTGGAGGGTATAATTCCCCTCTTTAGTTTTAAGGAGCCAATTTTTTTTTTGAGTGCAATGTGCACGTTCAACAATTGTAGAGAGCCATGGAAAGCAGAGACAGCGCTGGCAATACGATCCTCTCACAAGTTCTGTAATTTACTGTCTTTGTGTAAGGGGAAAGCTCGGGAAGTCACAGCCCTTCCCGGGGCATATAGGATTTTATGGGCAATTAACCAACCAGATATGTACACATCACTCCAGGGTGTATTTAACCAGGACCTTCTTCGGGCTCGGGGCCTTTTCTCCCAGCCGGTTTTCCACCAGCCGGCCTTTTTCCAGCGGGTCTTTCCTCTATAACATCGTAATAAAGATCTGCTGAAGAACTTTGGTGTCTGTGTGATCTCGCTGGCGAATACACGCCACCAACATAAGTGGTGCCGAAACCTGGGAAATTCAAGAAGGTACCCTGCGGAGAAAAGGTCCTCCCATCCGGAGTAAAACTTCAAGAGACTGCAGTGAAGGGAAGAATCAGAGAGGTATGGTTAATCCTGAATCTTTTCATATTTCCCCTAAATCACAAGCTGCAGTGGAAGCGTTTGTTATCCTAGTGCCAGCTTTCATCTTATTTCTCCTGCTATTGTATTGCTTTCACCAGTTTGCCTGTTTAAATCTTGCCGCTGCTTGAGCCGGCCCCACCACCCTTCCAGCAGCCGTTCCGGGCTGCCGAGTTTCAGCAGCTGGGGTTTTTACAAGGCAGGAGAAAGTTTGGCTCTAGGAGCTTTGAGCGGTGGATTTTACGAGCAGGCAGAGGCTTAGCATAATTAATTAGACCCAAGTTATCTGCAGAGCCCTTCTCCCTGAGAGTCAGATTCTCCCGGAGATAATGGAACAAACAGCATGTGGCCTCGCAGTCAATTGTGACCGGCTCTGCAGAGAAAACTTTGTTAGGGAGAGAGATCCATTTGCCTGCACGGGAACGCTGACACTTGCCTCCTGGGACAGGCTAGAAGGAGATCTAATTAAGGAACAGCAAAATGAGAAGTTGAGGCCAGGCACACGCCCATTGTGGAAATTGATACGGTCGTGCTTACAGGATCAAAAATGTAGCTCAGCTATTGTGGTGATTTAGGAGATACTGAAAGAGATTCAGGATAGAAACCTGCCAGAAACTGACTCTGGAGAAGCACTTTCGGGTTCTAATGGAATAGAAGCCCGGGTAGACATGTCTACAGATTTTCCCACGGACATTGGATCTGCGGGAAGAAATGAGGGAACAAAGGGGTCCCTGGGAGAGTTTTTTACGAAGAAAAAGCCTCTATATCCAGTAGAGGAATTGCAAAATCTGAAATTATATGAATATGAATCAGAGAGGTCTGGTTCCTCCAAGCGGGAACCGGAGAGAGATGGAAAAATAGTCCGTTATGAGGCGGAAGGAGATGAAGAAGTAGTCCTCTTTGAGGCGGAAGGATTCCATTCACGTGGGCGGCTGCAGCCGCAGAGTAGAGAACAAAGGGAGGCGGGAATTAGAAAGCTTGCGCTTACAGCTCCCCTGCCTCCCTGGAATTCCCAGGCAGCACTCCCTGCTGCAATTTTGAGAGCACCGCCGCCTTATGCAGACAAGCACAGTGCAACCTCCTCCCTTTCAGAGGAAGATAAGAGGAAGATGTTTCAAGCATTTCCAGTGTTTGAAGCTCCAGAAGGAGGTCGTATTCACGCACCAGTAGAATATACTGCAATTAAAGAACTTGCTAAATCAGTTCAGAAATATGGGGTTGATGCAAATTTTACAATTATGCAATTAGAGAGACTAGCCACTATGGCAATGACCCCAAGCGATTGGCAAAATGCAGTAAAAGCTGCCCTCCCTAACATGGGACAATATATGGAGTGGAAGGCCCTGTGGCATGACTCCTGTCAGACACAGGCAAAAGCCAATGCTAACACGGAAGGCAATCAGAGACAATGGACATTTGATCTGCTAACAGGACAGGGGCAATATGTTAATGATCAGACAAATTACGACTGGGGAGCCTATACCCAGATCTCTGCTGCCGCTATTAAGGGATGGAAAGCCCTTTCAAAAAAGGGAGAAGTAGGTGGACACCTAACAAAGATATTACAAAACTCCCAGGAGTCATTCTCAGAGTTTGTTGCTAGGATGACAGAAGCTGCAGGCAGGATTTTTAGAGACCCAGAGAGAGTCAAACCACTAATAGAACAGCTAGTATATGAAAATGCTTCACCAGAATGCCAGACAGTAATTACCCCTAGAAGAAACAAAGGGTTAACGGATTGGATTAAAGTTTGCAGGGGGATTGGAGGCCCGCTGACTAACGCTGGTCTCGCTGCAGCTATCTTACAGAGCCAAAGCAGCTCAAGTCCTGACAGCCATAAAATATGTTATAACTGTGGCAAATTCGGTCATTTTAAACGAGAGTGCCGTGCTGCCACGCAGAAAAGACGGGGACTTTGCAATAAATACAAGAAATGTTATCACTGGGCTAATGAGTGTCGCTTAGTCAAAGATATTCAAGGAAGGCTTATTCAACATGATCCCCCACCATTGGAAAGAGAGGAAAGCAATCAAAAAAATGGAATTCTGGGCCCAAAATCCCAGGGCCCCAAAAAATATGGGATACAAGCCTGCAGCTGGGAGACACCTCTAACTGCAGAACGACAAAGGGCTCTGCAGGATTAGACCTCCGCACCAAATCCCAATACTTACTAATGCCACATGAGGGCGCATAGCTTGTTTCAGTTAACTTCAAAGGTCCCCTGCCTGAGAATAGTGTTGGCCTTATTCTAGGCCGCTCTTCTCTAACATTGAAAGAACTTGTTAGTCCTGGTGTAATAGACCAAGATTATACAGGAGAACTTCAGGTTCTCTGTTCTTGTCCACAAGGCATATTTTCTATTTCCCCTGGAGATAGAATTGCTCAATTGGTTATTCTTCCAAGTTTACATAATTGCTTTCCGTCCACTGGGGTGCCTAGGGACACCAATGGACTTGGCTCTTCAGGAACTGATTTTGCTCACTTGGTAGTTGATCTTAAAACTAGACCTACTTTACAGTTAACAATAGAAGGGAAAAACTTTACAGGAATTCTAGATACAGGAGCAGATAAAAGTATTATTTCCTCTAATTGGTGGCCTAAGGCATGGCCTGTTACACAAGGAGTGTTACCTCCCACTCCTTACAGGGGTTGGGGTATGAGGCCAGTCCTACAATCAGTTCATGTTCCTTGAATTGGCAAACACCAGAGGGTCAGACAGGAAGTTTTACACCCTATGTGCTTCCTCTTCCTGTTAACCTCTGGGGAAGAGACATTTTACAAGACTTGGGACTGACACTAATGAGTATTTACAACAAGCCATGGAAATTATGAGAAAGATGGGATATAAGGAAGGAAAAGGCCTTGACAGACAAGAACAAGGAAGATTAAGCCCAATATCACAAGAAAGTAATACAGGAAGACAAGGTCTGGGTTTTCACTAGTTGCCATTGAGGGTTCATTGCCCATACCCTGGCTTACAGAGGAGGCCGTATGGGTACCTCAGTGGCCATTATCCTCTGAGAAATTAGAGGCCGCTACTAAATTAATTGAAGAACAAGTTAAAAATGGTCATTTAGAACCTTCTACTTCTCCTTAGAATACACCTATTTTTGTTATAAAAAAGAAATCAGGAAAATGGAGACTTCTCCATGATTTAAGAGCAATTAATGCACAGATGCAATTGTTTGGCTCAGTCCAAAGAGGTTTACCCTTGCTTTCTGCCTTACCCAGACAATGGAGGATAATAATTATAGATATTAAAGACTGCTTCTTCTCCATTCCCCTACACCCACAAGACAGACAAAGATTTGCATTTACATTGCCTGCTATTAATCACCTTGAACCTGATAAGAGATATCAGTGGAAAGTTCTGCCTCAAGGCATGGCCAACAGTCCTACTATGTGCCAGCTATATGTACAAATGGCCCTTGAACCCGTTAAGAAACAATTTCCTACCCTACTTTGGATTCATTTTATGGATGATATTTTAATATGCCACAAGGAGTTGGCCATTTTACAGAGATCATATCCCTTATTAATTGCTGCATTAGAACAACGAGGTCTACATATTGCCACAGAGAAGGTTCAACTTTCAGAAGTTGGTTCCTTTTTAGGGACAGTTATTTATCCTGAAAAAATAGTTCCTCAAAAACTAGAAATTCGCAGAGATCATTTGCACACCTTAAATGATTTTCAAAAATTATTAGGTGATATAAATTGGTTAAGACCATTCTTGAAAATTCCTTCTACTGAATTGAAACCTTTGTTTGATATCTTGGAAGGAGATGCTCATATTTACTCACCAAGAGCACTAACACCGGCTGCAAACCATGCCCTGCGATTGGCGGAGGATGCCCTACAAGAAGCTCAGCTAAAACGTATTGATGAGACCAAAACTTTTGATTTGTGTGTCTTTAAAACCAGACGTTTACCAATTGCTGTGTTATGGCAGGATGGGCCCTTATTATGGATCCATCCCAATGCATCTCCTGCAAAAATTATTGAATGGTACCCAGATGCAGTCGCTCAGCTTGCCCTTCGAGGATTAAAAACAGCTGTCACTCATTTTGGAAGGGAGCCTAAAGTTTTAATAGTGCCTTATACTGCACATCAGGTTCAAATATTAACTGCTACCTCTGATGTCTGGGCAGTGTTAGTCACTTCCTTTAATGGCCAAATAGACAATCACTATCCTAAACATCCTATTTTACAATTTGCCTTAACTCAAGCCATTGTATTTCCACATATCATATCTCAAGAACCACTCCCAAATGGGGTAGTGGTATATACAGGAATAGGTGCCTATGTAGTTGATAATAAAGTCACTGCCAAACAATACCATGAAACTTCACCTCAAATTGTAGAATGCTTCGTGGTACTGGAAGTCTTAGAAACCTTTCCAGGCCCCTTAAATATTGTATCTGATTCTCTTTATGTGGTAAATGCAGTTAAAGTCTTAGAAGTTGCTAGATTAATTAAATCATCTAGCAAGCTTGCAGAAGTTTTTCAAAAGATTCAATCTATCCTGGTTAATAGGAGACATCCTGTCTTTATTACACATATTAGGGCTCACTCAGGTCTACCAGGTCCAATGTCTCATGAAATGACCTGGCAGATCGAGCCACAAAGTTGATTACTATTGCCTTATCCTCAAAATTAGACTCAGCCAAAGATTTTCACAAAAAATTTCATGTGACAGCAGAGACATTACGTCGTCGGTTTGATATATCTAGAAAGGAAGCTAGAGATATAGTTACTCAATGTCAGAATTGCTGTCAATTTTTACCAGTGCCTCATGTGGGAATTAATCCACAAGGAATTCGACCATTACAGATTTGGCAAATGGATGTTACTCATGTACCCATCTTTTGGGAGACTTCAATATTTACATGTTTCTATTGACACCTGTTCCGGAATCATTTTTGCCTCCCCGTTATCGAGAGAAAAGGCAGCACATGTTATCCAGCATTGCCTTGAAGCCTGGAGTGCCTGGCGAAAGCCTAAAATTCTCAAAACCGATAATGGACCAGCGTATACTTCTCAGAAGTTTAGACAATTTTGTCGCCAAATGGAGGTGACCCACTTGACAGGTCTACCATACAATCCTCAAAGACAAGGCATTATAGAACGGGCTCATCGTACTCTTAAATCTTATTTTTTAAAACAAAAAGGGGGAGTCGAGGAAGCTCTACCCTCAGTGCCACGAGTCACCATTTCTATAGCACTCTTTACCCTCAATTTTTAAAATCTGGACAGTCAGGGCCATTCGGCTGCTGACCGTCACTGCTTAGAGCCTGATAGGCCAAAGGAGATGGTCAAGTGGAAGGACGTCTTGACCGGACAATGGAATGGCTCGGATCCTATATTAATAAGATCCAGAGGAGCTGTTTGTGTTTTTCCACAGGAGGAAGACAATCCATTCTGGCTACCAGAGCCACTGACGCGAAGGCTCGTGACGACTGAAGATGACACCCCGAAGAATTCATCTACAGATGCTTCCAGTCCTAATTTGGATCCTCCAGAATTGGGTTCCTAGTATATGGGGAGAACAACGATGGGCTATATTATCTGCTTTTCCTAAACCTATACCTGTTAGACATGATGCCATGGTGTTTCCAAGATTTCTTACAACTAATAAAACCATGGGGCTGCCTTATCTTCCCTATGATAAAACACATGCCCCCCCCTGGGGGAAAATCGTTCCTTGCCTGAATGGGGTTCTCTCTGTTTTCAGATTACTGAGACAGGAAACTGTATAACTCTCTCGAAGAGAACCTTGGGGTGGTTTTATGAAAAGAGAAGCTGGGTTAAACTAACAACTAAAAGGAATGATAATGAAAAGGACAATAGTTATGTCAAGGAGTTCTCACAGTCCTTTTTGCAACCAGCCATTTGGATAGAGGGAACATTTTTATCACCCAAACTTATTGATGGAGAGCATCCTCGTCAACCTAAGGTCTCTCCCTTTTGTAGTCTAGAAGATGAGGGAGTTGTTCTGCCCTGGTCTGATTGTCAATCCAGAGTAACACGATGGGCAGACACCAATGAAAATTTTTCCTTTTCACCCAATATATTGGGAGATCCTGGAACTGACGCGGTAATGAGAAAGGGTCCTTTTCTACAGAGCGTTAGTATGAATCCTTTTCACAAATGGCTACTCTGTGGAGTTAATGGCAGTTGTACCGACCTCAACCCGCTAGCCTTTCTCCAGGGTGGAGCGACAGGAAGAACATCCTTTACAGGAGTTATTAATGGAACTATGGTGAAACAGAGTTCAGATCCGATCCCTCAGTTGACAAATCCTATTCAGTTAATTACTGGAGTTAACAAGATTATTGTAAATCAAACAGTATTTTCACCTACACCAGTGTATGTTTTTCTACCCTTCTTGTTTATTCTTTCCAATTCCTCATTTGAAAAATGCACTAATGATTCATGCATGATGTCTCAGTGTTGGGCTGTTGGACAAGCCAAGCGTGCCATGGTTGCAGGGTGCCACGATGGGTTCCTGTTCCTGTTGAAACACCCTCTGCTCTATCATTATTCAGACAAAAAAGAGACTTTGGCATAACTGCAGCCATAATAACAGTGATATCAGTCACTGTCATTGCAGCTACAGCTGCTGGGATTGCTATGACAACCAAAGTCCAAACAGCAGCAGCCTTAAATCAGCTGTCTGCTACAGTGACAGAGGCAGCCAACCTCCATACTTCTACTAATGCTGAATTGAAAGGAGGATTGATGATTGTTAATCAGCGCCTAGACTTGGTAGAAGAAAGGATAGATATCCTCTTTCAATTGGCACAATTGGGATGTGAAAGAAATCTGGGAGCACTCTGTATTACTAGTGTTCAATATGAAAACTTTACTCGAGCAGCTAATTTGTCCAGACGATTGTCTCATTACCTAGCAGGAGAATGGTCAGAAGGATTTGATGAACTTCTCGAGAAGTTGCGGGCAGCGGTGACAGCCATCAACACAAAGCATGTGGACATTTCGCTGAATGAAGGACTCTCCACCTGGATCTCTTCGGCCTTCTCTTTCTTTGAGGAGTGGGTGGGAGTAGGCCTGTTTGGTACAACCCTGTGTTGTGGATTAGTGCTGATACTCTGGTTGGTTTGCAAGCTCAGAGCTCAACAGAAACGTGACAAAGTCGTGATTACCCAAGCACTTGTGGCCTTAGAACAAGGTTCATCTCCCGAAATCTGGTTGTCTATGATAAAGAAATAGCCAGCAAACAGATCCTCAGCTACTGCACCCCAAGGGCTCAGCCCATTGCACTGGGTCAGTGAGGAGTTTTAGTCTGACTGGTCCTTGTCTGTGTCGCTCTGGTACCTGAATTTTGAGACAAACAGCCCTTGCACCCCTAGGAGGTGACTCCATTGCACAGGGATGGGTGTTTGCATCTTTCTCGGTTTCCCCTAGCCTTTGCACCCAGAGGACTCGCTTCCATTGCACCTGGTAAGGTGGGGGAGACTGTATCAAACTATTAGTCCTTGATCGCTTATTCCCCCATAATGGAATTTGCTTGATCGGGCTTGAGTTTGAGTTATGATTGGTACCGTGCCAGACAGACCAAGGACAGCTCTATCTTTTCGTCTCCAGGCCAGCTGCCATTGGTCCCAACGACAGGAATAGGTTGATGCCATATGCCAGAGGTACACCACGAGCTGTGAGTTTACCCCATGACGGGCATTACGAGTGGCCACAACCTGGGGCGCACATTCAGAGAATGCCAGGTGTGGGTGTGCAACCCTCCTAGCCTAAGACAGGGAGCTCACCATTCTTTGATGCTGGCTATGGAAAAACGTCAACTAGCCTAAGACACGGGAAATGGACAGTGCCTGTGATTCTCATTTAAAACAAAAAGGGGGAGATATAGAGAGCCGTGGAAAGCAGAGACAGCGCTGGCAATCCGATGCTCTCACAAGTTCTGTAATTTACTGTCTTTGTGTAAGGGGAAAGCGCGGGAAGTCACAGCCCTTCCCGGGGCATATAGGATTTTTATGGGCAATTAACCAACCAGATATATACACATCACTCCAGGGGGTATTTAACCAGGACCTTCTCGGGACTCGGGGCCTTTTCTCCCAGCCGGTTTTCCACCAGCCGGCCTTTTTCCAGCGGGTCTTTCCTCTATAACATCGTAATAAAGATCTGCTGAAGAACTTTGGTGTCTATGTGATTTCGCTGGTGAGTACACGCCACCAACAAACAATTCCTTGTCCCATTGGATTATAAGGAATCTCAGTAATATGGCTAATATTAAATTGTCAACCAAACATCTCAAATGTCTAACTGCAATAGCCAGTTCCATTGTCTATAATCTGATATGGAACACCAAGCATAGAAAATAATGTAGGCAATAACTGATTATAATTTTTAGTTGCTTCTCTTGTTAAAGCAGTTGCAACTAGAAAGCCTCAAAGGGTGTCAAGTCACATGTACATATTCTAATTTTCCAAAATCAAAAATGAGTAACATCCACCTGCCAAAATTGATTACGTATAAGCCCTCAAGGCTCACCACCATTATGAAAATTTTGAGGACACTGAGAACAAATTTTTGCAATTTAACTTGCACACTATTTAGAAATACAGATTATCATCTCAAGCTATTATTATTTTGATGATGATGTAAAGAATAAGATTGTATGGCAAATTGTTTCTGTAAGTTCTACAATCTTCCTGGAGTACAAATCTGCTGTGGCATTGCCCTGGGGTCCAGGCAATCCAATATGAGCTCTTACGTGTCTTATAAAGTTAAAGAACAGTACATGTTTCTTAAATTAAGCTGTATTTGTATAAATAACTGTAAAACTTGAGAATTAACGTTATCTAAAAAAGGAACGGTTTTAAGCTATTATAAACCATGATCCACCTACTGGCTATGAGTATACAAATTGAAAGCTTGATTTTTCAGCATTTCAAACAGTGGCTACAGCATGTAATTCAATTATTTGTGCTGAAGCAGAGGGAAACTCAAGAGAGTGAACATGTGATCTAATTACATATACTGCCTTCTCAATAGATGAGCAGTCATCTCATCTATTTTAAATACAGTAAACATTTTTTCTATGGGCTGCATGCAAACTTACAGGAAATACAAAAGCACGCATAGAGGAATGTTAGGAGCCGCGGCAGATGCTGGCAAAGTCCGCCATCGCTAGGTGGCGCTGTCAGCCATAATTCTTCCTAGTAAACAAATAAAGTGCGCATGTGCCATGTAAAGCCCGCCAAAGCTAAGCCCATCCCACGGAGTTTGGCGCGCTACGAGTTTGCGGCCAATCAGAGATGATTACGCCGCTCTAGGGTATATAAGGGCTTTTCCCAGGGCTGGGAGTCGTCTTCTTCCACCATTTTGGTTTTTGGGAATAAACGTGTTCATACGGAAGGATTCTGGTGTGTATGTGTGTGTGCGTGTGTGTATGTTTTGCCGGCGAGACCACTACACGCGCACCCCGCACAGAGGAAAAGTGTAACAACTTGTCTTATGGATAATGATTATCAAATTTGCCTAAAAAGTTTACCATATAATAGGTCAAATATCAGTATTTTTCAATAACCAATTTAATTGCTATTTGGAATAAAGAATAAACATTTCATCCAAAATATATTCAGGATTCTATCTTACAATCCTGTATTAACCCTGCAATAGTTTCATAATAGGATATTCAAACTTTACTTGTAGATGAAGAAGGATGAATCCACATTAGTGGTTTCTTTTGCCAAAGGGCTACTATGAGCACATGAGTAACAATAATGCATACAGCCAACAATTGATCATAGTCTATAAAATGTATCTGTTGATAACTAACAGCTTACTTTACTTTCAGCAAAGCTGTTCCTCCTTCATCAGTTACTTGTCAAGGGAAAGTAGGACTTGCATCCCTTTTGAGAAGATCAAACAGAAGTTCTAGTTCTATGGTAAGCTTAAGATGAGGTTTTAGTCAATTAATATCTCCTAACAACTTTTGAAAATCATTAAAAGTAAACCATTTTTTTTTGCATGTACTTCTACATGCCAGAAAAAGGCACTAGATCTCATTACAGATGGTTATGAGCCACCATGTGGTTGCTGGTAATTGAACTCTAATATTTTTAGTTGTGAGTCTAGCCTTTAACCGCTGAGCCATCTCTCTAGCCCCAACTATCCATTCTTATTGGAATTTTCTGTGCCACAATATGCTTAAGATATAACTGAGGTCCCAAAGATTGAAAAGATATTTCCTTTGAATCTTTTCTGGAGCAACAAGCACTCCAAAAATTTAAAGCTCGGTATATGAGAGCAAAGGCTTTCAGAAAAACTCCTTCAGAGAGATCAGTTAATGAAATATATAATGAATAATATACACTGAGAGATTCAAATGCTTAATTTTTTTGTATTAAAGGAGCAACTTTTTTTAATTTAATGTAAGGCTATTATTAACCATTCCTTGAGGCAAACTTATCTAATGATATCGCTTCATGGGCTCTCAAAAATTACAAGCAAATTCACTGAATGGAAACCTCTCACCTTTACCAGGATGTAAAGGAACGGTATAAAAACAATCTTCTAAATCTATAATAATTTTATATGCATTTACTGGAATGGCTGCAAAAGTAGGGAAGTCAGGCTGTAGTGCCTAATTAGTTTCATAAATCTTAAGTTTGAACTTTGTTTTGGATTAATTGAATAACCAATTTCTTTTAGCTGAGTGAGAGTATCAGATAAAGGCCAAGTTGAAGACAAATCTTGTCCTCTTTTACTCTTAGAGCAATTCTTTTGTTAACAGAATTGCCATAGATGGAAGCAGGCATAATTTTAATTCCTCCAGCATAATCATTATCTATAACTCCTGGCCTATAAACTGTTTGTTGTGAATGTCTTTCAGTCTGAGGCTGATACCTTCCCCTCAAAAAGCAAGTAAGGCAATAAACAAATTCCAGAAAACACCCTTCTAGTGGCTGGTCATGATGACCAAGACAAAGGGAATGTCTGTCACATAAGCTTCTGGTGTGCCCATTCTGTGTACAGTCTTAATTTAAATATGAATGTTCTTAATGTTGGCCTATGTCCTGAGATCTGGGCAAAGATTATCTTTCCTGCACCAAGGACAAATTTCTGGCAAGCAACCTTGGTGACCTGATTGTTACTTGTGCCTTTGTTCCTGGGACAGTCATTTTAAAAATGACCTAAATTTCCACATTTAAAACGTCTTTCATCTTTATGGTTCTGTGCAAGCATTGCTTGTACAGTGGTCCCTTGTAAGGCAGCAGGTATGGCCAGACCGTGATTGTATGAGGGCCCAATTTCAGTGCAAAGACAAATGTATCCATGTAAATCTCTCTTTGCTTTGTATGGTCTGATAGCTGTGCAGGCAGTTCAACCTGATTAACATTACCTTCATATTGACCTTCTCCTAGAAGCATGTTAAGATCCCAATCTACATTGCCTGCCTGAGCATTCATCATGGCAATTCTCTTGATATCTCCTTAAAGAGACATTGTTTTAAATCTTTTATACATTTGGTTTCTGAATGACTTCAACCCTGAGTTACCAGTTTTAAGCCAACTTTCTGTCACCAAAGTTGCAAATTTTTAATCAAACCCAATAACTTATAGGCCAATAATCTATAACCAAGACATGTAGAAGATATTTATACCTTTAAAACCAATCAGAAACAAAAATGAAGTGGATTTAGACTAAACAAAATTTGCTTGTTTTTTCTAATTGTAATTTCAAGAGAAAAACACCTTGTCACAGAGATTTTTTTCTGGGACAAACAACTCTCAGCTTCCTTATCATAGAAGCCAAAAAGCTGCTGGGCCTTTTAAAAACAGCTTATGCTGACAATCAATTCCTGGAAAGGCTTTTCCAGCTCAGCTTGACTCTTAGCTACAGGTGTAGGGTAACTTATCAGTCTCTTCTGTGCACATTAAGACTGCCTTTAAAACCAAGTTAAACTAGATCAAGGGGTGGATACATAGCAGCTTTAACCGTTTTTGTCTTTTGAACATGAAACATAGAACAAAAAACATTTAGACAATGAAAGAAAAGACAAACAATTGACACACGTGGACATTGGTACACCAAGGATAGACAACAGACAAAGAACTCAAGGAGCCAAAGAGAAACTCAAGAAATCTCCTGACTTTCCTCCTCTTCCTAGGAGAGCTCTGAAACAGATTTTTCATTCTTCTTTGCTGACACATCTCAGAGAAAGGACAACTGCTTTTCTGAAACCCTTTCTTTCTCTCTCTCATATTCAAAATCTAACTCTTCATCTTTTTCTTTAGCAGATGTAGCAGCTGGCTATTGATAATAACACCTCAGTGTCCTGTTTTCTTAGTATTCCAATTCCTTCTAACCCTGCTCCTCTCACCAGAAGCAGCTCTTAGACTGTGGGCAAGTGCTTGTTTGGAATTCTCAGGTCCCAAAATCACTGTCACTTCCAAGGTGAGGTAGGTGTCAGGTCAACACTTATTCAACTTAGACCATATCCCCTTAAACACACTTCCTGCAAACACAGCCATAACTAGCTAGCATAAATGCTGTTCGTTGCTTACCAAGTGCCTAGAATACTCTTTTTCCATTATCCAAGGAGCTCCACACAGGACAGCGTTCCACAGCTGGTACCCAACTTTCAAGTCCCTTATTGTGGCACCAATATGTAGCTGCCTGCAGCCTGGAATTAACAAGGTTCACCTAAAAGGGGGCTGGGAATAAAAATGGGATGGAGGGTGAAAAGATATGAAGCCAAGACAAAGTTCTCCTATCAAGGCTCAATGCTTTAATGTTCAGCTCTCAATTTACAGGGAAATACCCTGCCCAAACCCTTCCTTGTTTCAGCTGGAGATGGGTGGGATAATCCATTATTGGTCAAGATATCTTGGCTTGGCTGGAGATATCTCAAGGCAAGCCCAGGGGCAGTCTTTTTTCTAAGTTTCATGCAGCCAATGTGGGTAACTCGACCTAGATTCTATCACTTGGTCTGTTGTGGTAAACAAGGTCTTTCAGGCCTGCTCAAGGCCAGGGGAAGGGCACAGTGGATCCTCCAGTGGGCTTGGTTTTGTTCCTTGCAGGCATACTGGGTAACCATGAACTGAACAGTAAGTGTGTGTACTTACAGATGTTACCAGAAACATGGACTTGAAATATGATGATTTAAAGAAAAAAATGGAAAAATATAAAAAGTTTAAATTCACAGAACTGCTGGGAATCATAGGCACACAAGTATAAAAAACAGAACATTCATTGGAGGTACAAAGATTGGATAGGCAGGGTCAAAGGGAGACATTTGTTTGTAGAAGTTCTGTGAATTTTGTTGCTGGAGGCAGAAAAGGAGAATACCATCATTTGATGAAATTCCTGGAATTCATTAGTTGTTCTTTCCCTGATGAGGAATCCCTGGATTCCAGAACTTTGTTCCCATTAGGAAGAGTCCTTCAGGAAGAATGAGATACAAGGGGAACAGAGAAAATACCTTAGAAAAATTTTTCACCTTTGAAAAAAATACTGTAATAGATAAAATGACAGTTACAATTAAAAATCAAAGTGATTAGGAAACATAACAATGGGAATACTAGAAAGTTTAGCATGTGAAGATATATTATCTAATGTTTGTGGTGAGATTTAGGGTACTCCTCTTCTTTGTACAAATTTTGTCCTACTATCTCCAGATTCAATTACATCTTCTCCTAAATCTTGTCCATCAAGTGCAGTTCCTGTCAGCATGAAGATTCTTTTTCACTGCTCCATTCCATCTCTTTCTTCTAAGTAAGGGTACATATCCCCAATGCAGGCACCTCTGCTTCATGCCAAGGAGAAGAGAGAACACAGGAGAGGATTTTCTCTTTTCTGAGTGAGTGAACACACCTGATTCTAATAACCCAGGGAAAAGATTTAAAAACTACTCCCATTTCATTTAAGGCTGAAGGATTTTAAGCAAGTTTGAGCTTACTATGGGACAACTGCTCCTGTTACACTGTCTCCTTGATTCTATTTCTGGAATAGCTTTTCTTTCCTGAATGGAGGATCGTAGCAAACATTAAGGTGAATATTTACTGTGGAAGACAGAATGTTCAGAGAGATTTCAGCACCAAGCTTTTAACAAAATAATGTGTTCATGACTTTTAAAATATTACTAGGTAAAACTCATGCATCATGTTATCCAACAATAGATCACACATTCTCCTGAGGCTTATTGAGAAATCAATGCTTTGGTTTACAGGCATGGTATAAGTTATCAGATTCTGGATGAAAAGGGAAACATTATAAAATTAGATTAGGGCCTGATGAGCCTTATCAAGATTTTGTTTCCTGTTTTTGGCAGTCACACAGTCACCTGACATTTAATGGGGAGACTTACTAAGCAAGTGGTGTATAAGAATGCTAATTCAGAATGCCATTCTACCATCCAAGTGTTCTGAGAGAAAAGAGATATTTTAATTGCATCAGTCTCTGTGATGATATTGGGCCTTCATATTCTTGAGGGTTAACTCTAGCTCTGGCTCTCTAAGGGCAGTCATCCAACAAGGAAAAAAGAAATAAACAGTAACGCATAACCCAAGTTTATGTCAAAAGTTTGTTGCTACTGCTTTAAGGTGCACTAAAGCAAATAGTTTCCTCTTGCTTTTTATTATTATTTAATACATTTAAATATTTAATTATCCTTTAATCTTTTTTTACAGCCCAGTTGTTATTCCCTTCTTTTCTTCTTGGGCATTATTTGGTACATATTCTGCCTTCTGCTACAGATAGTAAAATGCTAAAAGATCTGTTTATTAAAGTAACAATGGGCTTACCATTTTAAATTTTCAGTCATAAATAAAAATTAAAAATTTTATTATTAATGAATTTGGATGACTTAGCACTGACTTTTGCTATTTTGGACCTCTACAAAATATTAAAAATTGACTGTGGACAATTCTTCTTTATATACTGGCATGCCTTTTTAGAAAGTAACACAGAACTCAGATGATTCTATTTGGATGTGACCACTAGTAATCTCCTTCCATTAGTCTGGACCCTCCCATAGTTTCAGAAAATATTAAGAGTTCTGCAAAGCAAGGAAGCAAGGAAGCAGTGTTCCTTAGCTGTATGTGTCAGTGTCCTGTTGGCTCATCTCAGGAGGTTGCCCCAGAGAATATTTCCATAGGATTATCATGGTAGTGGTTGGACATACTGTTTTGACTTTTCTGTTTTCTTCCTGCTGTACTATTCTTGCCAGTTTCATTGGGCTTCTTTAGGAGCTCCACGCTTGGAGTTTGGGGATGGTGTTGAAGCATAAAGTTCTTTTGTGGTCTCGAATCAAAACATTCCTTTAATTTTAGCAATGTGGGCTCAAAGAGTTGAAATGGCTGGATGGGCTTCCTTTTGGTGACATTCACCTAGGGAAGTCTGTGCAGGAGCATTGTCGTGACTTCTAGGCCTGCAAATGTAGGAATTTCTGGGGAGGCTTGGTAAAAATAAGCAATAGCCAATTTAGACTACATTGAGTCTCTCTCTTCAATTTTAATTTATTTTCCATGTGTGCATGTTTGGCAACTATGGATGTGTGTGCAGAATGTTTGTGTCAGGCTCCTGTGAAGGTCAGAGGAGTCCTTGAGACAGGCATTAGAGAAGAGTGTGTGCCACTACATGGGAAAACCTGTGTCCTGTAAGAACAGTCCAAGCTTTTGACTGCTGTACTGTCTTTCTAAGCCCCTTAGTTTATCTTTTAATTAATAAAAATATACAATTAAAAAACATTGACTAAGATCAGTAAGAATTCTCTGCTTTGAAGATGTTTGCCACCAACTTCTTGAACTAAGCTCTGTTCTCCATTAACCTGTAATGGAAGGAGAGAACAAATTGTCTTGAGTTGTCCCATGTCCTTTCTATATATGCTGTGTCAAGTGTCAGCAGAAGTGAAATCTACTGCTTCCATTTATCTTGCAACATAAGTGCTTCTATCAAATTTTATTGTTCCTCTGGTTCACCATAAGTACAAAGCAATCAAGAAGTTAAAGTCCAACCTTTATATTTTTCTGATAAATCAACTTTGGGCTTCTGATAACATGGACACCTGATGACATAGAACTCTGATGACCTGGAGGTCGTTAAGGTTCATTTCCTATCTCCTTTCTGTTTTAAAGTCATAACCACTTTGCTTACATTCTCCTTCTCTTAGAAAGATAAGGATGAAATATGCAGCTGAATCAAAATTTAGTTTAAAAGAGATTTAAAATCTCCTGTAATAAAAAAAATATACATAGCATACAACTCATGAATTCACAAGTTACATTAATCCATATATTTGTAAAATTTCATTGTATTTGTTCAAAGCAAGGTTTTTCATTAAAATTTATTTTTTTATGTTTCTATAACAAAATACTTGTGGCATGTTACAGTTCATTGAAAATTCTGATTTGGCTAGAAAGTCCAAACAGCTTGAGGTTATTACCTAGTGACAGCTATTTGTCCACATATTAAAATGGCAGAGCAGTCACACATGAAATGTGTATGTGTGTGGATTACTTCATATCAATTTACTATCACAGTATGTACTGTAGTTCTAATGAGCTAAGGTACTCTTAGGAGACACTTATTATTATTTTCTTCTAAATATTTTTAATTATATTTTAAAAATTATTTTACTTATTTGCATTCCAATTGTTCCTCTGTTTGGTCCCACAGTTTTTCATCCCATTTCTCCTTCCCTTTGCCTCCCCAAAACTTATCCCTTTCACCAGACATTCCCCTTCCCTGGGGCCTCAAGTATCTCTAGGATTAAGCTCATTTTCTGCCATTGAGACCAGACCAGTTAGACTTCTGCTATATATGTAGCAGGGCCTCAGATCAGCCCTTGTATGCTCCTGGTTGGTGCTAAGTTTCTGGAAGCTGCCTGGAATCTCAGTTAGTTGAGTCTGTTGAGTCAGTTAGTGCGTTTTCTATGGGGTCGCTCTCCTTTTCAGCTTCTTCCATCCTCCCCCTAATTCAACAACAGGGGTCTCTGGATGTCAGTTCAATACTCATAAGGGAGATTGGTCTTAAGTTCTCTTTCATTGTTGGGTCTTTGTGTGGTTTAGGTATGAGCATAATTGTGGAGTCATAAAATGAATTGGGTAGTATGCAGTCTGTTTCTATTTTGTGGAATAGTTTATAGAGAATTGGTATTAGGTCTTCTTTGAAGATCAGATAGAATTGTGCTCTAAAGCCATCTGGTCCTGTGGAGTTTTTTTGTTTTTTGTAGGGAGACTTTTAATGACTGCTGCTATTTTTTTAGTGGTTATAGGACTATTTATATGGTTTATCTTATCCTGATTTAAGTTTGGTGTCTGGTATCTGTCTAGGAAATTGTCCATTTCATCCAGATTTTCCAGTTTTGTTGAGAATAGGCTTTTGTAGTAGGATCTGAATTTTTTTTGTATTTTGTCCATTTCTGTTGCTATGTCTCCCTTTTCAGTTCTGATTTTATTAATTTGGATACTGTCTCTGTGCCCTCTTGTTAGTCTTGCTAATGGTTTATCTACATTATTGATTTTTCTCAAAGAACCAGGTCTCTGTTTTGTTCTTTGTATAGTTCTTTTCGTTTCTACTTGCATGACTCCAGCCCTGAGTTTGATTATTTCCAGACTTCTACTCCTCTTGACTGTGTTTGCTTCTTTTTTTCTAGAGCTTTCAGGTATGCTGTCAAGCTGCGAGTGTGTGCTCTCTCCAGTTTCTTTTTGTAGGCACTTATAGGTATGAATTTTCCTCTTAGCACTGCTTTCATTGTGTCCCACAAATTTTGGTATGATGTGTCTTCATTTTCATTAAATTCTAAAAAGTCTTTAATTTCTTTCTTTATTTCTTCCCTGACAAAGTAAGTTATCATTGAGTAGAGCATTGTTCAGTTCCCATGTGTGTGTGGGGTTTCCATTGATTTTATCCTTATTGAAGACCAGCTTTAGCTGGTGATCTGATAGGATGCATAGTATTATTTCAGTCTTGACAGTTTTAGAAAAGGTTCCAGGAGGTGCTGAGAAAAAGTTATATTATTTTTTTTGGATGAAATATTCTATAAACATCTGCTCAAACCATTTGGTTTATAACTTCTCTTAGTATCACTGTGTCTCTAATTATTTTCTGTTTCCATGAATGGTCTACTTATGAGAGTTGGGTATTGAAGTCTCCCAATATTATTGTGTGAGGTGCAATGTATGCTTTGAGCCATAGTAAAGTTTCTTTCATGAATGTGTGTGACTTTGCATTTGGTGAATAGGTGTTCAGAACTGAGATTTTGTCTTGGTTGATTCTTCTTTTGATGAGTATGAAATGTCCATTTTTATCTTTCTTGGTGACATCTGATTCAAAGTTGATTTTATTCAATATTAGAATGGCTACTCCAGCTTGTTTCTTGGGGACATTTGCTTGGAAAATCATTTTCCAGTCTTTTATTCTTAGGTAGTGTCTGTCTTTGTCACTGAAGTACAATTCCTGTATGAAACAAAATGTTGGGTCCTGTTTAAGTATCCAATCTGGTAGTGTATGTGTTTTAATTGGAGAATTGAATCCATTGCTATCAAGAGATATTATGGAAAAGTTATTGTTGCTTCCAGTTAATTTTGTTATTAGGGGTGGAATTATGTGCATGTGGCTATCTTCTTTTGGGCTTGTTGGGAGAAGACTACTTTCTTGCTTTTCTAGGGTATAATTTCCCTCCTTGTGATGGTGGTTTCCCTCTACTATCTTTTGTAGTGTTGGATTTATGCAAAGATATTGTGTAACTTGGTTTTGTCATGGAATATCTTGGTTTCTCCATCTATGTTAATTGAGAGTTTTGCTGGGTATGGTAGCCTGGGCTGGCGTTTGTGTTCTATTGGGGTTTGTATGACATCTGTCCAGAATCATCTTGCTTTTATAGTCTCTGGTGTGAAGTCTGGTGTAATTATTATAGGTCTGCCTTTCTATGTTGCTTGACCTTTTTCCCTTACTGCTTTTAATATTCTTTCTTTGTTTTGTGCATTTTGTGTTCTGATTATTATGTGACAGGGCAAATTTCTTTTCTGATCTAGTCCATTTGGAGTTCTGCAGGCTTATTGTATGTTCATAGACATCTCTTTAGGTCAGAGAAGTTTTCTTCTGTAATTTTGTTGAAGATATTTACTGGCCCTGTGGTTGGGAATCTTCACTCTCATCTATACCTATTATCCTTAGGTTTGGTCTTCTCATTGCATCCTGAATTTCCTGGATGTTTTGGGTTAGGAGCTTTTTGCATTTTGCACTTTCTTTGACAGTTGTGTCAATGTTTTCCATGGTATCTTCTGCACATGAGATTCTTTCTTCTATCTATTGTATTCTGTTTGTGATGCTTGAGTCTATGACTCCTTGTCTATTTCCTACATTATCTATCTCCAGGGTAGTCTCCCTTTGAGATTTCTTTATTGTTTCTATTTCCATTTTTAGATCCTGGATGGTTTTGTTCAATTTCTTCACCTGTGTGGTTGTGTTTTCTTGCATTTCTTTAAGGGATTTTTGTGTTTCCTCTTTAAGGGCTTCTACTTGTTTACCTGTGTTCTCCTGTATTTCCTTAAGGGATTTACTTATGTCCTTCTTTAAATCCTCTATCATCATCATGAGAAGTGATTTTAATTCTGAAACCTGCTTTCCCTGTGTGATAGGGTGTCCAAGGCTTGCTATGGTTGGAGAGGTGGATTCTGATGATGCCAAGTAACTTTGGTTTCTGTTACTTGTGTTCTTGTGCTTGCCTTTTGCCATCTGGTCATTTCTAGTGCTACCTTAACTCACAATGTCTGACTGGAGCCTGTCTGTCCTGTTATCCTGGATGTGTCAGAACTCCTCAGAGTCCAGCTCTCTCTGTGATTCTGTGATCCTGAGACCCTGGTTGTGATAGCTTCTGGGCGTTGGACTGCTTCTGGGCTTCTGAAATGCTGGTGTGCCCAAGTTCTGGAGATCCTGTCATCCTATTATCCTATGTACCTATATGATAGAATTCCTGAGCGTCCAGTCTCCTCTGGGTTTTGGGGGTTAAGTACATAGCTGAAGCCTTAGGGCTGCTCCAGGCACAGGCACAGACAGGAAGGGTCCTGTGATACTGGCCTTGAGGCCTTGAAGGAATTTGTGGGTCCAATAGGGTCCCAAATTATTTTCTGTTTTGGAGTGGGGGTGGTGTTGTGACTTACTCACCTACACTCCTGGCCATATTAGAACTCCTGGGATCCAGCCTCCTCTAGGTTTTGGGAGGTTGGCTGTAGAGCTGAAGCCTTAGGGCTTCTCCAGGCTTAGGCACAGACAGGAAGGGTCCTGTGCCACTGGCCTTGAGCAAATAAAGAACTTCTAATGGCAGAATATTTGTTACAAATACTAGATCCTATTCCAAGTTACCTGGGTCATTTCTAAAGAAAATGAGTGTGTGGATAATTTAGTTAGTTTTGATTTTGCAGAAGATGAGCCTAAGGGTTTACATACTGATGCTAACTGATTACATATACAATACCCAATGCCTTATAAACAAGCTAAGGCACCTCAATGTCCAATTTTTAAACCCATGAATACTTTCTTGGTCCCACATGTTAACCCTTGGTTGATGAAAGTGGATGAGATTTGGCAAATGGATGTCATTCATATACAGTCTTGCTCACTGCACTGAACCAGTCACTTATGACTTTTCATGAGACTTGTGTTTTTTTCAAAATGTTAATACTGAAGGCAGATTCTCTTAAGGTAACAGTAGCATTCCTCTGATATTTGTAATTATCAAATATGAATACTTATAAGTTCTAGCTTCTTAAGCATTTACAATGTCATCTTTAATTAATGCTGAGAGTCACCCATTCCAATGTCCTCTAATTACAAAAACATCTGTAACTTGTAAATCAGCCATTGACTTTCTAAATAGAACCATCCTGCCACCCAGTGGCAGGATGCATGTATTAGCTGATCTCTCTATTCCCATTCACCTGCCTTCTCCAGGACACTAGTTACCAGTGGTCTTCCCTATATCACTCTTCAATCAGCTCTGCTAGTTTTCACACAGTGGTGAGAAAGTGCAGTGTTTTCCATTAGGGCATAGTTTATGTGATTTAGTAGAAATTCTGTTTTGTCAACAAGTATGTTGGGGTCCATGGGTAGGGTCACAGTAATCAGGACATTGGAGATGCTAAGTAGCATGAAACTCTACATGGTGAGAAGTCAGACTGAGCATATTTTGTCACATGGGGTAACATTTCATGTGGACTTTTGGGTTGAGTATAGTTGTAGGACTCTGTAAGGGTATTCTAGTTCATGGCTGCGCAGGTGCCTAGAACCCCGAGACTCTGCATGAGAACTGGCAGGAGTTCGGCACACCCCCAGAACCCAGGGTCCTGCAAAGCAGTCTAGTCTCCATAGAATTACATTATTCAGTCACGTAGGCCAGCCATTAGAGCCCCTCCCAAAGTGCACAGGTAAAGGGGGTGACTAGAGGCCTCTGGCCCTAGGGATTTACATACTAATAAAGGCCAGAGGGTGGAGCAAATTAAGCATGCCTCCCCAGATCTTCCCCCTTTCTCCCTTCCTATTTAACTTGGGACTGGCCTGAGTTTTATGGGAGTATGCCCAGATCCATCCACCATCCACCATGACAATAAATCCTTTTGGACCCAAGGACTTCCTCTTGTCATTGGGGCCTGCCACTGCCAAAGCCTCCAGGCTGCTGGAACATTAGACGTTCCTCCTGCATGTAGGACCCGCCTCAGCATGGAAAGCCTCCGGAACTCCACAGCTGTGGCCCTCTAATTTTTCCTCATCTTTTGGAGCCCACGCAGAGCACAGACACCCACGGACTTCCAGAACCAGGCCACCCCAGTATGCTACAGAAAGTAACTGAGCTTCCCACCCTGCTTGTCCAGTGCTGTGAGGAATCAGTGAAGATTCCATACTTCTCCTATTCTGATTGAAGCTGCAGTTGCTTAATCTCTCACCTGGAAGACATCGGTGTTCCAGGCACGAGGACCCACAACTTCAAGCAAGCTGGCCAGGCCACCGAGTCTGCTAAGCAAGTACTATAAATAAATCTCTCCCACTGGTGCTGCTAGGGCCTCTTTCTTACCCCTTCCCTCATTTTTCTCAGCTGTGGGTTGTCTGGTCATGTGCCCACATGCCCCCATCTTGGTCCTTCAGTGGCCTCTCAGTGGTCTGAGAGCCCAAGGACTTGAGACCAGTCAGTCTCTGGCCAACTTCTGGCCCAGGGATCTCTAATCCAAGAGCTCTGCACCCGAATGGAACCAGAGTGAGAATTTCCCATGCCAGGTGGGGCCCCACTGCGCTTGCCCACCTGGTGTTGAAGGGAATAAACTCAGCCAAGATACCATGTGTTCCTGCCAGGCTGAGCTGTAATCCTAGCCTACCACATCGTGGCAGACACATGGACCCACAAAGCAACAGAGACTCATGCCCAGGAGTGCCCGTGCATGGGCCTTCATCATTCCCTACAGGTGGTAGAGGATTCGGGCAAAGCCAGCTCCAACAGTACCCCCCCACACACACACACCCCAAGACCCTCTGCATGGAACTGTGAGTAACTCCAGCCTAGTCCATAAGACTAGGTGGTTCTCTCTCTGTCCCTTCCCCTCTTTCTTTCTCCCTCTCCACATATTTCAGGCCAGTGTTTTCTCTCTGACTCTTAGCTACCACTAGCTCCTGCCTAGCTCAAAAGACTAGGTCTCTCTCTCTCTGTCTCTCCCTCTCCTCCATGTGTTCTCAAGGGCAAGATGGTGATGGCTCCTTAGCCTCCACTCTGCCCATCACTGAGCTCCACAGAGTGGGCTCCTTCACAGCTAATAGCTGTCTTTCAGGCCACAGCACCTGCTGTGACTCTCATTCTAAGACTCTTTCCCTTGGTTGAGAGATTCCCCTTTGATTTTGAGCTCTCAGGAGTGCCTACTTCAGTCTTTTAGGAGCTGCCTGCTATCATAGCTTTCTTTCTTTCACCCCACATGTTCTCCAACTTAACAAGATGGCGGCGACTCCCTAATCTCTGCTCTCTGCCCCTCCCCCAGGGGTCAGCCTTTTACACTCTGCCTGCTAGCTTCTCAGGAGCAATGGCTCTAAACTCTAGTCCCTAGTGATTTTCCCCCAGGGATCAGTCTTTCACAGGCTGCCTGCTAGCCTAGTGTAAACTTCCCCCACTCCTCCACCATTTGTGGCCGGCTGGTTACAGCCCAGCCAACTTGCCTGAAGCAACAGGACTGGCTCCCTGCTTGCCCCCTTCCCCACTTTACCTTCTAGGTCATTTGCAGCCAGCTACAGCCCAGCTGGGTTGCCTGATAGCAGAGGATCTGAGACTCTGTCTGTGCCCTTCACCACTGTGTACCTCACAATTTCTTTTCCCCCAACAAAAAACTCCAGGGTGAGCCATGAGAAACTGCTCACCTCCTGTGAGCTTCTCCCATGAGCTGCTGGCTATACTCCAGCTTCCACATGTCTCTCCGCCATGGCTCAGTTTTACACAGTCTTTTACTCCTTTTGACTCTCTATCAAGTCCCTACGTTTCTTGCTTTGAGCTTTTCTTCAAGGTTAGCCTTTCTTCTCTTCCTTTACATTTAGGATTTACCAGCTAAGAAAAAAAAAAAATGGGAAATTCCTTGGCCTCTCTGCTAGAGGACCCAGCCACCACATGACAGAGCAGGCCCTTCCTCTACTGCTTCTAAATCCACCATTAACCTTTTCTCCCCAATAGGAATACCCACAACAATGTTCATGCTTTCCTGCCATTAATGCCTTTTCCCTAACAGGAATACCTAAAACAACAGTGTTCGTGCTTTTCAACCCAAAATTTCTCGCTTTTTGTTGAAATGTCTCCTTTTCTCTCTAACACTCATGATATATTCCCAACATTTTTTTTTTTAATTCTTAAGATTTCTTAAAGGTTCAAAAGTCATCTATATCTATTTTCACAGGTTAAATCAACTATGAGATCACCATTTTTCAAATCTTAATTAACAACTAGTTTCCTTTTACAGACAAACTGTTGCTCCCTACATAATTAATGTGATTTTCTTCCTCAGCCAGCTAAAACAGACTCAAAGGTGTCTTCTAAGACTAAAATTTCCTCAAACACCTTTGTCTTTCTAGGATCTCAATGGCACACCATGACATGCCTGATCCCAAGTAGCCTAATGCTTACTACACACCCTTTGTAGACATCTCTCTCCCTGGGTGCTGCTTCCCTGTTTTGATTATTCGACAGGTGCTCCCACAAGTCCAGCAGAGACAATGCCACCTCCTGGAACTTGCCTAGGATGCCATGCTGTCTTCTTGCAGCCACACTACCTGACTGCAGATTCCAGAGACAAGCTGAGACCCAGAGATGCATGCCAAGATCCAGAGATGCTCACTGGGTCCTACGGACAGATTCAGACCTTCCAGCTACAAATGAACTCTTTTGCCAAAGTCAAATAGCTAAAGTAACATGTTAGTGAGGAAGACATAATGTCTGTTTAGATTAATCAGATGTCATAACTCTCGAATTGTACAATATGTATTTAATTGATTCAATGATCCCTTGCCTTCCCAACCCCCACCCTCAACTCACCTAACTCGGTGATTTAATTGTGCTAACCCCTCTGGCCTACATAGTCCTTTATTTTGGCTTCATCTTCCAAAATTTTCACCATAGATGACACAGTGATCTCCCCTTTTTTAAAAAAGTAAAGGGGAGGATATGTGGGACTGCATAAGGGTATTCTGGTTCATGGCTGGGCAGGTGCCTAGAACCCCGAGACTCTGCATGAGAACCGGCAGGAGTTCGGCACACCCCCAGAACCCAGGGTCCTGCAAAGCAGTCTAGTCTCCATAGAATTACAATGTTTAGACATGTAGGCTGGCTATTGCAGCCACTTCCAAAGTGCACAGGTAAAGGGGGTGACTAGAGGTCTCAGGTCCTAGGGATTTACATACTAATGAGGGCCAGAGGGTGCAGCAAATTAAGCATGCCTCCCCAGATCCTCCCCCTTTCTTCCTTCCTATTTAACTCGGGACTGGTCTGAGTTTTATGGGGGTGTGCCCAGATCCATCCACCATCCACCTTGACAATAAATCCTTTTGGAGCCGAGGACTTCCTTGTGTCATTGGGGCCTGCCACTGCCAAAGCCTCCAGGCTGCTGGAACATTAGATGTTCCTCCTGCATGTGGGACCTGCCACAGCATGGAAAGCCTCCGGAACTCCACAGCTGTGGCCTTCCAATTTTTCCCCACATATAGTAAAGGAAAAGAAAATTATGGAACAATCCCAATATCTTTGGCATTTAAAGATACCTTATAGTAGGGGGAAAAGTAGATGTAAAGTTATAGAAATAGGAGGAAGAGAGAAACATGAGAGAGTGATTTAAATTTTTCTGAAATGTAATTACAGCAAAATCAAAATGTTTTCTCTCCATCTTGAAAGATAAAAGAATAGTCATCAATATTTTATTGTATTTTTTTATTGCATATTTTGTTTATTTATATTTTAATTGTTTTCCCTTTTCCAGGTCTCTCTTTTGGAACGCTCTATCCCATCCCCCCATCCCCTGCCTCTATGAGGGTGCTCCTCCAACCACCACTTCCTTCTATCTTACCACCCTGGTATTACCTTACACTGGGGCATCAAACACCCTCAGATGCAAGGGCAGCTTCTCCAACTGACTTTCAACAAGGCCGTCCTTTGCCACATATGCATCTGGAGCAGTGACTCCCTCCATGTGTACCCTTTGGTTGGTAGTCCAGTCCCTGGGAGCTTTAGGGAGTCTGGCCAGTTGACACTGTTGTTCTCCCCATTAGGCTGCAAACCCTCTTAGTTTCGTCAGCTCCTTTTCCAACTCCTCCAATCACGGACCAGGCTCTCAGTAAAATGTTTGACTGTGAGCTCCTGCCTCTGTATTTGTCAGGCTCTGGCAGAGCCCCTCAGGAGACTGCCATATCAGCCTCCAGTCAACAAGTACTTCTCAGCATCCACAATAGCATCCAGGTTTGGTGAGTGTATATGAGATGGATCCCCAGATGGGGCTTTCTCTGGATGGCCTTTCCTTCATTCTCTCTTCCACACTGTGTCTCTATATTTTCCACTGGAGTATTTTGATCTCCCTTCTAAGAAGCACTGAAGCATCCACACTTTGGTTTTAATTCTTCTTGGGCTTCATATGGTCTGTGAATTGAATCTTGGGTATTCCAAACTCTTGGGCTAATATCCACTAATCAGGGACTACATACTATGTGTGTTCTTTTCTGACTGAGTTACCTTACTTAGGATGATACTTTCAAATTCCATCCATTTGCCTGTGAATTTCATGAACTCATTGTTTTTATTAACTGAGTAGTATCCCATTGTGTAAATGTACCACATTTTCTGTATCCATTCCTCTATTGAAGGACATCTGGGTTCTTTCCAGTTTTTGCTATTCTAAATAAGGCTGCTATGAACATAGTGGATCATGTGTCCTTATTACATGTTGGGGCATCGTCTAAGTATATGCTCAGGAGAGGAATAGGTGAGTCCTCAGGTAGTACTATGTCCAGTTTTCTGAGGAGCCACCAGATAATTCCAGAGTCCTTTTACCAGCTTGCAATCCCACCAACAATGGAGGAGTGTTCCTTTTTCTTCACATCGTCTCCAACATCTGCTCTCACCTGAATTTTTGATCTTAGCCATTCTAACTGGTGTGAAGTGGAAACTAAGGGTTGTTTTGATTTGCATTTCCCTGTTGATTAAACATTTTGAACATTTTTTTTTCTGATTTCAAACTTTTATCTTAGCTCAAACACTTTCTGCTTTCAAGTTTTTATTTTAGAACTTACACTTTCTGATATTAGAGTTTTATTATAATTCTCTAGTAATCAAATCACTGGCATTGCCATAAAGGCAGACAGAAGCCACAGGAGAGACTGGGCTCAGAGACATCCCCACCACACATGGCGGGATGTTTTTCCATCAAAGGGCAATGTGTAAAGCTAGATATCCACGTGTGAGGAGTAGACAGTCAGACCTTACATCACACACAAAGATTAAGTCAAAATGCATCAAAGGGCAAAGCTAAGAGGAAAAAGCTAAAATTCCCAGGGCAAGCTATAGTCAGCTTCCTTGGGTGGTTGAGTCAATGTTTTTTTGCCATGACTACCAAAAATTCAACCAGAGTAAACAACCTAACTATTAATGGGTAGAGGATCTAAAAAGATTTCTTGAAAGGATATATAAAGAAGTCCATCAAGCATATAGACCACGTGGCGTCAGTAGTCAGGGAAATAGGAAGCAGAAGCACTGGTAGATCTTAAGGCCTACTAGTGAAAGCAATAGGATTCACAAGGACATAGGAAGTTCTAATCTCTGTGCACTGCTGGCAGAACATAAAATACTGTGGCTGCTATGGAAACTAAGGAAGTGCCTACTAATAAAAACAGAATTAACCTATGACATACAATATGCTGCATGTATGCTAAATCTCAAAATGGGATCCTAGGCGCGTATATATATATATATATATATATATATATATATATATATATATTCACAGCATAGTCAGGA
>NW_021617443.1:6936-9307 GCF_004785775.1 Grammomys surdaster | reverse complement strand
GAGAGAGAGAGAGAGAGAGAGAGAGAGAGAGAGAGAGAGAGAGAGAGAGTCATTTTATAAAGTCTCTTCTAGGGAAGGGTCAAGTCTGCATGTCCATCTTATGGTAGAACTTGTCTGATTGTGTCTCTCACATGGTACTGGTTTTGAAGGGTTCATAGGAGCAGCTGAGGCTTAGAATTGTGTGGCAGGGTCAGAGGATCCATGAGGAGAGGACATTGATGAATATGTAGTCCTAGTTGTAGAAACTCCAGTATATTAGAGTTGCCTTGATCATATAATAACTGCCAAGGATAATGACAGGTATGGAATCCAACTGGCAGAGATTCTGAGACAACTTGTATGTGCTGTACAGGGCATAGTAAGTGAATTAAGCTATACAATGCTGTGGGTCTTATGACATAAAACACTAAAGTATTTGCATATTTGAATCTGGATTTAATTTGATTTTATGGTAATTGTGCCATAGCCCATGATTTAAAATCGATTCTTATGATGATGATAGAGATCATAAAGAACTCCATTAAAGAAATACAGGAGAATATAGGTAAGCAGGTAGAAGCCCTTAAAAAGGAAAGACAAAAAAAAAATCCCTTCAAGGATTGCAAGAAAACACAACCATACAAGTGAACGAATTAAATAAACCATCCAGAATCTAAAAATGGACGTAGAAACAATAAAGAAATCGCAACGGGATTTGGAGATATCCTGGAGATAGAAAACCTAGGAAAGATATCACCCCTACTTTGCCCAGCATTAAAATAACCCAGAATTCCTGTGGGGCCCATGTTAGACAGAACTCGAATCTCCTGTGAGGCAATATAACTTTATATGACTGAATACACCTGATTTACATGATCCCTCTGTTCTACCTCTGTCTAGAACAGTTTTTAATTTATACCAACTATCTGTTTGTCTCTGTACTTCAGTGTAGCTTCCACTTGTACACAGCACTCTTTACTCTAGAGCCCGTGACAATTTTCCCTATGTAAGTTCCAAACCGTGGGCGATAATCCCCATGTGATTCAGACAAATCTGTTTATAAATCTTTCCTAAAAGCAAATAATCCCTATATTTTCCCTTCATACTTAAATCAATAAATGCTCCACAATGAAGGCTTATTTATTTGGCTCTCTTGGCTTAGGGCAGCCTTTATTTTCTCTCAGCAGAGTACCTGCCTGCCAGCAGTTTCTTGTTCACACAGATACACCCTAGCACCCTACACTAGAAGCCAAGGTGGAAAAGATCTCCACAACCACCATGACCTTCCCCCGGATGCTATGGTAGACAGCAAGGAAGGTAATCCAGACACTGCAGAACACCAGCATGCTGAATGTTAGGAACTAGGCTTCATTGAATCTGTCAGGAAGATTCCTGGCCAGGAAAGCCACAGTGAACCTCGCCAGAGCCAAGGAGCCCAAGTAGCCCAGGACAAAGTACAATGCAATGCTGAGCCTTTGCTGCAAACCATGATGGTCTTCCCATGCTCAGACTATGTATCTCTGTCAATAAAGGGAAGAAATGTTAGAAGCCAGGTTCCAGAGAGAACAAGTTGGATAAGGGTACAAATGGGAATGATCAAATTAGGAATCCCTGATGCCAGCATCCCTCTCATCTTTATTCCTGAAAATAAAAGCTTGAAAGCCATGACCACAGTTATTGTCTTGGCCAACACAGTAAAAACAGCCACTGTGAAAAATACTCCAAATGTGGTCTGCTGCAGGATGCAGGTGGCCTTGTTGGGATGTCCAATGAAGAGCAATGAGCAGAGAAAACACAAAATGAGATAGCAGAGTATAGCTGAGAATGCAGTTATTGGCTTTCACAATAGAAGTATTCTTATACTTCACAAAAGTGACTAGTACTAGAACAGTAAGGGCAGAGAAGGGCAGAGCCATGCAGCCTAGAGCATCTCCAATGCCAAAATGCCAAAAATGACATAGTTCTTTGGAGGCAATGGGTTTGCTCTAAATTGGCATACTTATCACCTGGACATCTCACACATTGCTCCATATCTGCTGGTGAATAACAACAGGCCCTCATGAGATATCATAATTATGTCCTTGATAATTTAGTGTTTGTATTATTCAGAGAATACCTCCATAAATAATTTGTTTTTGAGAATCTATTCCATTCGTTGTTCTTGGGACCACTGACTTACAGTTGCTCTGTATTAACCTGTGTTTGGTGATGGAAGAAAACCCACCATAATCGGGAATGGAGCATAATGGAGCATAATGGGGAAAGGAAGGAAGGAAGGAAGGAAGGAAGGAAGGAAGGAAGGAAGGAGAGAAGAAAGAAAGAAAGAAAGAAAGAAAGAAAGAAAGAAAGAAAGAAAGAAAGGAAGGAAGGAAGGAAGGAAGGAAGGAAGGAA
>NW_021617443.1:0-6836 GCF_004785775.1 Grammomys surdaster | reverse complement strand
GGAAGGAAGGAAGGAAGGAAGGAAGGAAGGAAGGAAGGAAGAAAGAAAGAAAGAAAGAAAGAAAGAAAGAAAGAAAGAAAGAAAGAAAGAAAAGCTGTGGCATTTTTCAGTGCATTATAAATAGTAGTTTGCATAATCTAATATTAGTTAATTCCTGAAATATTAAACTCACTACTCACCAATCTAGGTGATGTGCAAACATAGTTCTCAATGCCAAATGATGAAATGCATTATGTACTTTTTTGGCTTTGAGGGTTGTGCCCTTTATATAGGCAAATATGCACGAGTGCATATAATTCCTCATGCAAATGCTGTTTGCATAAAGCCGTATTTCTCTTATTGAAGCTGTATGGCACATAGATCTCTCTATGGTAAGGTTTTTTCCCCAACTACACTCTCCAAGCTGGATGGCATGACGTTCATGGACACTCACATTCACCTCTGTTTCCTTAGCTGGGCTGTGATTACTGATGAGCACTCTCACATCTTTGTGTGCATTCTTGATAGCTTCACTGTTGTTCTAATTCTTTGAAATCAAATGCTTTGTCCTTTAAGTCAGCTAATCTCCTAAAATAGGTTTCCTTAAATAACAACTGTTACCCTGATCATCTGGCCTTTGTCAGGGACCAAACTGGCTAATAAGAGGGAAAGATTGTGAACCAATCATATAGGCAAGTTGCTTTGTAGAAAGAATCAAGGAAGACTAATTATATGCATAGACTAATCATAAATTTTTTGTTTAAAAATGTTTTCAGATGTTTTTGCCCTAAATGTCTTCTGCAAAATATAAAATCAGTCAGTATTATATTGTGAGAGAAATAAGTTGTTTGTAGAATATATTTCAGGTTATTTGCTGGATCCAAAACTGTTGAAACCATTCAAAGGATTAAATTCTGAAACAGAGATTTCAGTTTTTTAGTTTTCCTCTAGGCCTTTGCTAATTTCTAATTTGTAAAGAGAAGATACTCAAAATAAGAATTTTTTTCCTGCATGCAAACATGTACCTGTCTCGTTGGAAATCTCATTTTCTGGGCACTGAGCACAATCAAAGCATCAGTCTGGTATTTGTTCCTGATGAATTTTCCTGAATCCAACTGTGCATATCACACTACACCTGAGGGTGTAAAATAAATAAATATATATATTTATATATATATATATATATAAAATATCATATTTAATATACATTATATGTGTATACATATACACCATAAACATATGAATATACATCATATACATATACACAAATATATACACAAATACATACACATACATCTATATATTCATTTCATTATATGTATATGTCATTAGCAGGTATGGCTACATATATTCTGCTAGTATCCAGCATCACATCAATTTTATGTATTTTATTATTTTGTGTCATGCTTGAATGTTAAACAGTATTTACTACATCATCTGATATTATATGTGTAATTTTTGGGTTGTAGAGATTAAGAAAATCCTTTTAAGCTGATTAAATCAACAGGAATATTTATGAGCCAACAGTTTCTTTGGTGAGATTTATAAATAAAAATATAAGGATACTTAGTTTGGTGGGGAGAGATGATAAGGTGCATCAGGAAAAATTTGTTTGATGACTATGAACAAAGAATGTTGTATAAGACTCCTACAGAAGTTTTTCTGAGCTTAAAAGAAAGCCTTGAATGTAGAGAAATATTTCTGTTAATGGGTATATGCTTTTCTCATTAAGCTACCAAGTTGTGTATACAAAATTACAAAATTTTATGATATATATAGATATATAGATATGTAACTTTATATTTCATAAATGTGTTTTATTAGTATGGGGAGAAAACGCATGTATAATCCAGAGGCCTTAGATCCCTGTGAGCTTGATTTATAGGATGTTTTGTTTTACCAAATTTTGACGCTGGTGACTGAGGATGGGCCTTCTGCAAGAGCAGTAACTGATCTTAATCCCAGAGCTAACACTTCATAGCCACATATTTTAAAATTAAGATATACTGAAAAGAATGAAAATTGTGGTATACACTCTTATTTATTCCTGTGGCCCACTCCAAATCTTCAGATATATGAAGTTTTTGGCTCTGTGGGAAATAAGGAAAATAGCTTCCTATTTTCACTGTTAATCCAAAACCTTTTGGAAAATTCCAAATGTCAAAAATGTCATATACAGCACAATGACGTTCTCTAGGATTCATCTTTACCAGTTCTCCTAGAGGGTTAGTAAATACTCTGGTCTTCAGCACAGAAGCCACCTAAATGAGATGCATCATTACATAATTATACGTGCACATCAATTCACACAATGTGACATTGAGGACGTCCCCTAATTTTTAAACAGCTTCCAGAAAGGACAGCTGTATTAAAGTTAGTCCATGTAGTAAAATATAATATACCTCATGAGTAATTAAAGTTTAATATACGTCATATTAATATTCCAAGGTAAAAAGTGCTAGAACAAATGCTTACCAAATAACAATGAAGATGGTGTGTGTGCGTGTGCACGTATGCACATGAGCATGCACGCATGCACATGTGTAGCAAAAATTATTAAAGAAGTGAAACCTTGTATGTGAGAATAACTTGAAAGCCTGAATGTCTGGAAGTTCTGGGAAAAAAGAATGGCAGGTGGTTAATTGTGTTCATATAGTATATGTATGTGAAATAAACATAAACTTAGTAAAATGTGTGGTCTTCATCATTTAAGTTTCTGTAAATGTTACTTTAAATGTATAACTATTAATCACAGTGCATATATCAATTCTTGAGAAAAGTATTCTAGTCTAGTCATCATTTAAGGTTTTTATGATAAAACTCTTGGCTCCTATTTTCAATATTGAACTCATTTTTTAAAATGTTGAGGCAAATTTTCACAAAAGTCACTGATATTCATACAGTGCATATTCTCTCCTATTAAATGTTTTCCTTGTGAAGTATTCATTAGGGAGTCTTGTAGTATAGAAATATTTTAATTCAAAGAATTTCTTTTTGTTTTTTGGAGGGGGTTCACAATGGAATTTTATTCAGCCTTAATAAGGTGAAATGGATCCATGCAGCAACACATATAAAGAGTCAAGAATCGCTAAGTGAAACAAGCCAACTGTGAGGGACAAATGCTGGGACTCCTCCTAAGGTGCTGCTGAGATCAGTCCACAGGTTGTTATTAGTAGGGGGTGGGGATGGAGTAGGTCATGACGCATGGAGAGTGACACCATTGGAAGATACGCAGGCTTAGAGTTGAAGAGAGGAAGTTTATATTGTGTGCTTTTTGCTACAATAAAAAAAGACCAAAAAAATACCCTTCAGGGGCTAGAGATGGTGCAGTGGCACAAGAGCACTTGCTGCTCTTGAAGAGGACCTGAGTTCAGTTCCCAACACCCATGTAAGGCATTTCACAACAACCTGTAACTCCAGACCCAGAGAATATGTATAATTCCCTGTCTGGCTTCTGTGGGCCTCTTCACACATGTGCTACATATAAACATATACACATAAAATTTAAAAATATTAAGTAACTAAGTGAATCTTTTAAAACATTATACTTATTATTTAAAATATTATCTATCTTGTGTATTTTCTCCAGGGATGTGTGTGTGTGTGTGTGTGTGTGTGTGTGTGTGTGTAAGAGAGAGAGAGAACACATGGGAATACATGTTTAAAAACAAAAGTCCTCTCTGAGTAGTCTACTTTATCTTGGGCCCAGTTACAGCTTAAAATCTATAGAGTTACATTATTCTATTTAGTAGAACCAAAAGGTAGCATTATCTTGAAAGTTTAAAATTTGTAGTTCTGCTGAACATTCTGCATTCTAGTTTTCTTCTTCCTTTCTACATCAATTTCTCTCCACTTCAGTTCTCTCTTTCCAACTCTCTCTAGATCTGTCAATATCTTTCCCTCTTTGTCTTTGCCTCTCTGACTTTGTCTCTCTGTATGAGTATATGTGCATATGTGTAGAGGTGTGATCCTCACTCGAGTGTGCTCCTCATCTTGGGTCTTTTCATCACACAGCTGAGAACAGACAACACCAGACCAAATGGTTCCAGGGGTTGGGGGTTATTCAGGAGATAGGGCAAAGGTGGGGGGAGAGACATGTGAGAAGATGGTAGAGAAAGAGGAGAGAGAGGAGAGAAGTGGAGGCCGGCCATGACCAAGTGGAGAGAGGAGGAAAGGGAAGGGGAGAGAGGCTAGGGGACAGAGAGATGGTAGAGGCAAGAGAGCAAGAGAGAGAGGAGGAGGCAAGCAGCCCCTTTTATAGTGGGCAGGCTTACCTGGCTGTTGCCAGGTAACTGTGGGGAGGAGCATACCTGGGTGTTGCCAGATAACTGTGGAGGTGGAGTTTAGACAGAATACTAACATTCCCCTGTTTTGGTTTAATTAAAAGAGAAAAAGGTGATGGCTAAGAAGGAATACAGTCGTCGTGATATCTGGCTACTTCCCACTGGCATTGGGGGTGACGAGTCTTTAGGGGGAACCTAGAAGAATGGGTATGGAGGATGTTTGTCTGGTCTTAGGAGAGTTGGCTCTTTCTTGCTATCCAGGGTCTATGGAGCAAGCCATCTGAGGATAGGTCAGAAGGCACAGGTCCAGTAGAAGCAGCTGTGTGTGTGACAGGAGATGGAGCATCTGGAGGTTGCTTTTCAGGAGCTGTTTTGGATATGCCAGGACTTGACAAGATCTGGATGGTGTCTATTTGGTCCATGAAGGGTAGATCTGAGTGGGTTTCCTGTAGCTTATAAGTTTACAAAAGAGATAACAGCATGAGTTAAGAACATGAGCAATCTTTAAGATGAGGCTTTGTTGGATTGTATAGTGGAATGTTTTATTAGAGTTAGACAAGTTTATAGGAACTCAGATAATATTAGGACAGTGGCATAGAAAGAAGAGAAAATATGAAGCATTTAATTGATGGCAACTGAGTTTAGGTTATGAGATAACAGATAATATCTGTGAAAGCTTAGCTGTCAATGTAGTTAGAAGTCTGAGAAAGAGTAAACAATAATCTACCAGTTATATATTATTTTAAAAAATGACAGAGCCAACAGTTCTCATGGTCTTCATAGTCTCTTGGGCAAAGTCAGTTTGGTTTCCAAGCTCAGAAGACACAGGGCTTTTTCTCTGTGGAATGGATACGCATGACATGAGAAATGACTTACTTACCTTGGTTTAGCCAAGAGCGTCCAGTTTAGCCCACTACTATATCATCACATACAATCCAGGCTGTATCTTCTAGGTGTCTGGTGTCCAAGTCTTCTGAAACCATCTTGGGTCAACTGTTAGAGGCTTTGGGAATTCTGTCGGCCATAAACTTAAATATACTATTAGCAGACTTCTGACAAGATTTAGAGCCATAAGGATTGGTTGTAACTGAATAAAATTTAATAGCAGTAGTAAGAATCTATTAAGACAGAGCCTTTCCTTTCCTGTCTTAAGTAACTTTGGTGGATTGTGTAGGCAGAGAAAAGCATATTTTGTATTAGCAAAGAAACATTTGCTAGGACCAGAATAAGAAAGCTAGCAACAGTAGCATACGATTGTACAACTGGCAGGTTGGGGCCGTGAGCCACAGGTGGTTCAGATCAGGTCTCCAGGTGGCAGCAACAGGGCTGAACTTCCTACTAGTGGCCAGAAGTCACTGCCCAGTGTCTCTGGCAGTTAGAGTTTGCAGTGGGCAAGGAAAAGCAAGCATGTCCCATATCACAGCAATGTTCATGCTAGTTGTTTTTGTAGTGGAAGGCACCGCTAGCATTCACTTTGCATGTCCCGAGCAGCCAAGCCCTTTGTGTGGGTGGTTGCACATGTGGGGAAGTGTCGGGCGCTCAAGGCCTCGCCCTAAGATGGCTCCGGCTGCCTGAAAGCCGTGGAGTAAACAGGCCCTTATTTGGCAAGTGAAGTCTAACATTGGTGTGCTGGCCAGGAATGAAATCTTTGGGAACCCTGAGAACCCTGTGGCCTGCCGAAACCCCATCGCCACTGCTGCCACTGCTATACCATGTGAACTCCATCCACTGCTGCCTGCCATCACTGACTATGTGAATTTCCACCGCTGCTGCAGACCAACTCCATTCACCGCTGCGAGGCTCACGAAACTTCCACCATATGAGCTGTGCCACTGCGGCCCCCCACATGGTGCTCTGCCATGTGGGCTGGGCAGCCAGACAAGTCTACACAGACCTCAAGGTTCCCCCTTTCCTGATACCAGACTGCACAAAGCAGCAAACACACACCGGCATATTAATTGGCAAGGAGCTTCCAATTGGTGGGAGGGACCCTGGACACACAGATAGGGCTTGGGAAGCCTTCCCTGGGCTAAGGGGTTGGCTTTTCATTGCCCCAGTCCATATGACTGGCCTGTAGCTGACTTAGGACATTGGCCTTGGGTGATTTCCCTCCTGAAAAGCAGTTCACAGCTCCCCAAAGCTCTTGCAGCAGCTGGAAATCCTGGTACCAGATTGAATTGCTTTCTGGTGGGCTCCAGGAGTTTGCCACAGCCAAGATCCCTAGATAGTCTTGTGATGATCTGATATCTAGGCTGTTTGCCTGATTTCATTGCTGACTTTTCTTTCGGGACACCGACACAACTCTGTAACAGCCCCCATCACCCAATGGGCACTACATTGTCTTCTACTGCACCACTACACACTCCACTGGGTTGTCTCATCAAAAACCTCAAATCTCTAAAATTAATGCCTGATTTGAGGTCAAATTGATACACATATGCAGAGAATAATTTCTAACAAATGTATCTGAGTTTTTCAGGGGCCATTTAAAATATCACATTAATAAATCTAAGCATAATGAAATGTAAGAAACTTTACTTTCTGATAGTCAAGGAATAATTCTCTGATTTTCGT
>NW_021617442.1:0-3470 GCF_004785775.1 Grammomys surdaster | reverse complement strand
AGTAGATTTGTTCAATATTTTCTATAGTTCTTTTCTGCTTTAATATAGCAACTTACATGAACATTTCCTATATAACAATGAAAGATACATGAATGAATGAATCAAGTGTTTCATCTTTAAACCAAACACACTTCCTAACTGAAATGTCCCATGTAACATGATTTAGCTGTTCTGAGCTCTGTTGTATTTGCCTTTATATCTGGAAGTAAGAATATGTTGCAAATAAAGTATCTTTACACTATGTTTGTTCAATATGTTCTATACTGCTTTTCTGCTGGAATCTAGCAACTTACATGAACAAGACATATATAACAATGAAAGATACATGGCCGGATTGTACAAGTGTTTCTGCTTTAAACCAAACACACTTCCTACCTAAAATGTCACATGTAACATGATTCAGCTGTTTTCAGCTCTGTTGTACTTGCCTTTAGCTCTGGAAGTAAGAATGTGCTTCAATTCACCTATCTTTACACTAGATTTGTTCAATACGATCTATAGTGCTTTTCTGCTGGAATCTAGCAACTTACATGGACATTCCACATGAAACAATGAAAGATTCATGGCCGGATGGTACAAGTGTTTCTGATTTAAACCAAACACACTTCCTAACTGAAATGTCCCATGTAACATGATTTAGCTGCTTCTCAGCTCTGTTGTAATTGCCTTTTTATCTGGAAGTAAGAATGTGCTGCAATTCTCGTATCTTTACACTAGGTTTGTTCAATATGTTCTATAGTGCATTTCTGCTGGAATCTAGCAACTTCCATGACATTGCACATGAAACAATGAAAGATACGTGGCCGAATGCTACAAGTGTTTCAGCTTTAAACCAAACACACTTCCTAACTGAAATGTCCATGTAACATTATTTAGCTGTTTTCAGCTCTTTTGTACTTGCCTTTATATCTGGAAGTAAGAATGTGCTGCAAATCAAGTATCTTTACAGTAGATTTATTCAATATTTTCTATAGTTCTTTTCTGCTTTAATCTAGCAACTTACATGAACATTTCCTATATAACAATGAAAGATACTTGGCCGTATGGAACAACTGTTTCTGCTTTAAACCAAACACACTTCCTAACTGAAATGTCACATGTAACATGATTTAGCTGTTTTCAGATCTGTTGTATTTGCCTTTATATCTGGAAGTAAGAATGTGCTTCAAATCACGTATCTTTACACTAGGTTTGTTGAATACGTTCTATAGTGCTTTTCTGCTTGAATCTAGCAACTTCCATGGAAATTACACATGAAACAATGAAAGATACATGGCCGGATGGTACAAGTGTTTCTGCTTTAAACCAAACACACTTCCTAACTGAAATGTCCCATGTAACATTATTTAGCTGTTTTCAGCTCTTTTGTACTTGCCTTTATATCTGGAAGTAAGAATGTGCTGCAAATCAAGTATCTTTACAGTAGATTTGTTCAATATTTTCTATAGTTCTTTTCTGCTTTAATCTAGTAACTTACATGAACATTTCCTATATAACAATGAAAGATACTTGGCCGGATGGTTCAAGTGTTTCTGCTTTAAACCAAACACACTTCCTAACTGAAATGTCCCATGTAACATGATTTAGCTGTTCTCAGCTCTGTTGTACTTGCCTTTTTATCTGGAAGTAAGAATGTGCTGCAATTCTCGTATCTTTACACTAGGTTTGTTCAATATGTTCTATAGTGCTTTTCTGCTGGAATCTAGCAACTTCCATGACATTGCACATGAAACAATGAATGATACATGGCCGAATGCTACAAGTGTTTCAGCTTTAAACCAAACACACTTCCTAACTGAAATGTCACATGTAACAAGATTCAGCTGTTTTCAGCTCTGTTGTACTTCCCTTTAGCTCTGGAAGTAAGAATGTGCTTCAATTCACGTATCTTTGCACTAGATTTGTTCCATAGGTTCTATAGTGCTTTTCTGCTGGAATCTAGCAACTTACACGGACATTCCACATGAAACAATGAAAGATACATGGCCGGATGGTACAAGTGTTTCTGATTTAAACCAAACACACTTCCTAACTGAAATGTCCCATGTAACATTATTTAGCTCTTTTCAGCTCAGTTGTATTTGCATTTATAACTGGAAGTAAGAATGTGCTTCAAATCACGTATCTTTAAACTACATTTGTTCAATGCGTTCTATAGTGCTTTTCTGCTGGAATCTAGCAACTTACATGGACATTCCACATGAAACAATGAAAGATACATGGCGGGATGGTACAAGTGTTTCTGCTTTAAACCAAACACACTTCCTAACTGAAATGTCCCATGTAACATTATTTTGCTGTTTTCAGCTCTTTTGTACTTACCTTTATATCTGGAAGTAAGAATGTGCTGCAAATCAAGTATCTTTACGGTAGATTTGTTCAATATTTTCTATAGTTCTTTTCTGCTTTAATCTAGCAACTTACATGAACATTTCCTATATAACAATGAAAGATACTTGGCCGGATGGTAAAAGTGTTTCTGCTTTAAACCAAACACACTTCCTAACTGAAATGTCACATGTAACATGATTTAGCTGTTCTCAGCTCTGTTGTACTTTACTTTTTATCTGTAAGTAAGAATGTGCTTCAAATCGCGTATCTTTACACTAGATTAGTTCAATATGTTCTATACTGCTTTTCTGCTGGAATCCAGCAGCTTACATGGACATTCCACATGAAACAGTGAAAGATACATGGCCTGATGGTACAAGTGTTTCTCCTTTAAACCAAGCACACTTCCTAACCTAAATGTCACATGTAACATGACTTAGCTGTTTTCAGCCCTGTTGTACTTGCCTTTAGCTCTGGAAGTAAGAATGAGCTGCAAATCAAGTATCTTTATAGTAGATTTGTTCAATATTTTCTATAGTTCTTTTCTGCTTTAATATAGCAACTTACATGAACATTTCCTATATAACAATGAAAGATACATGAATGAATGAATCAAGTGTTTCATCTTTAAACCAAACACACTTCCTAACTGAAATGTCCCATGTAACATGATTTAGCTGTTCTGAGCTCTGTTGTATTTGCCTTTATATCTGGAAGTAAGAATATGTTGCAAATAAAGTATCTTTACACTATGTTTGTTCAATATGTTCTATACTGCTTTTCTGCTGGAATCTAGCAACTTACATGAACAAGACATATATAACAATGAAAGATACATGGCCGGATTGTACAAGTGTTTCTGCTTTAAACCAAACACACTTCCTACCTAAAATGTCACATGTAACATGATTCAGCTGTTTTCAGCTCTGTTGTACTTGCCTTTAGCTCTGGAAGTAAGAATGTGCTTCAATTCACCTATCTTTACACTAGATTTGTTCAATACGATCTATAGTGCTTTTCTGCTGGAATCTAGCAACTTACATGGACATTCCACATGAAACAATGAAAGATTCATGGCCGGATGGTACAAGTGTTTCTGATTTAAACCAAACACACTTCCTAACTGAAATGTCCCATGT
>NW_021617441.1:2407-5414 GCF_004785775.1 Grammomys surdaster | reverse complement strand
TATTATGTGAGGAGAGGTATGCTTTGAGCATACAGGAAAAGGATACTATAAATCTTAAAATAAAAATCTGCCCAAGTTATGGGTGATGATTATTTTATAGCAACCCAACTGTTTTAACCACGTGACTACAAAGATTTAAATAAATTGGACAGGCTTTTTTGGTACACGCAAAATCTAATAACTTGTTGGTTTTCTTCAGAATGTTATGGTTTCTAACACATATTAGATTCTTTGGAATCTTTCTAAGTATTTGAATATTAATTCAGATAGACGGGAACTACTTTCCAGACATGTTCATTTGCTTTCAATTTTGCTTATCATGAAATTGAGTTGGTATTATTTTCATTTCATATCTTTAATTATTTTTTCAAGTGTGTGATGACAACTGTTGGTGGGTGTATCTTTGACATTTTGATCCACTGGAATCCTAAATGCTTTCTAATTAAAAGATATGGTGCCTCTGTACATAATTTTTAAAAGATATAACATGTTTCTGCCAGAATTGTATTCCCTTAAAGAAAATATATATCATAAATATACCATTTGTTTGAGCAGGTCATAGTAAAGAAACCAGCGGAAGACTTGCTACTCCAGTTTTACAGGGAAGAATTTTATTAGGGATAACAGAGGAAACATGTTCAGAGGCAGGTGGAAGAGTTCTGAGTAGAGAGAAAAAAGAAACAGATTTTCCATGGCCAAGGCTGGGTAATAGAGAAGGAAGAATATCAGGAGAGAAAACTGGGGATAACTTGAGTAGGAGAAACTTTGCATTCATAAAGTTGGAGAAAGGGACTCCGTAGTTAGCATAGCACAAGAAATGGAGAAGTTTGGAAAGGTACAGAAATCTAGGTGGAGACTTTAAAATTTAACAAGTATTTTTACTTCCCAGAATCCATGATGATATCTTACAGGAGCCACAGGCAAGAGGCAATGGAAATGACCCCTTATTCTGAACAAGACCAACTTCACAATAATTTTTTGAGAGCTGTACTGTTTGTTTGATTGTTTCTTTGTTTTGCTGACTTGGCAGAGATCTAGTTTATTATGACAGTTTGGACAGCTCAACAGAACATCAGGATCACAAACGCAGCTTTGGCTTGAGTTGTTTAGATTAATACAATTACACCTTCAGAAGACAATATACATCAGCTGTTCATTTTTAAGTTTTCACCATTCAAACAGTTTCGACAAAGGACAACCACTTTAAAAAGAAATTTCTGAAGGAAACAGACATATAGGCCAATATAGGAAAGGACACATGTATAAAAAGCAGTCTAAAATTTTAAACTGTGGTTGATATTTTAAGTTCTTACTATCCTTTCTATTAACATATCATTTATGTTACAAGTTACAATTACATTTTAGTATCACATTTTTATTCATTTTTGAACTTCATACATATATACCATATGTTAACTGTTATCAATATAAATGTTGCTATAATATTCCTCAGATATTCTCTTTCAACTTTATTTACTGCATTTTAATATCACGAACTCTTTAAAATTTAGTATGAACATTGGTCTTACAACTTATCCACTAAATCTTGTTTTGTTAGGTGGAGACCCGTACCAGGAGAATCTTATTTTTTTAATACGGAAACAACTTGTCAACATGGGAGAAATTCATAGAACCTTGCTGTGCCAAGGCCCGGTGGAAATCATGAGCTACAACAAAAGGAAGAAAAGATATCTATCCTTATTTAATGATGTTTTGGTTGTGTCTAGTAACCTGTGAGTATATGCAACATGTATTCCTTACTATGAGAAACTATACTTTAGTTAGGCCTTTTTGTACAGAAATAACCTATGTCCTTTTACTTCTTTTTTAAAAAAGATTATAATCACTTCATTTCTTCATGATTGCAACTTCTCTTTCCTCTACCATGGTTTAGGTTTGGTGGACATTCCCCTACATGTTTGTCAATTTGTTTTAACAAAAGTTTTAGACACAATTTTTAAAAAAGAATTATTTAAGGTGCTCTCCTGTTACCAATGTGGTAAGTTTGGCTGTCAACCCTGATCAGTCACTGTAATCTCCCAGCATAGAAAATGGTAGTTAGTTTCTGACTGATGCAGGTCAAATGAAGTGAATGGCCTGGCAGCCTTTCAATCTGTCCATCCTTCTTGTCATTTCTACTCAACTCACCTTCAGTCTACAGATGGAAATACATTTTGTAAAAAAGATAGTAATCGACTCGTTTGGATTAAAAACTTATATATACTGATAGTGTACCTTTTGAAAATCACTTTGATTTTTGAGAGTAAAGGAAACTTAGAATGACAGGTTTTCTTGAAAGGCCATCTATTTTTTCCACTTCTGTTGCATAGTGATAATAGGGAAAACTATTTCGAGAGTGTCATTCATATTATGGAAAGAGCATTATTAGCCTCATGGGAGGTGATTTTCATTATTAAAATTTTCAAAGAAGTTTATCTCTTATTAGAATATTGAAATTAGAGGTTTTAGGTTTAGGCATTTCTTCTGAATTATGGTTTATATATATGTATATGTGTGTATCATATGTATATGTACTATTAGATGTCTTGTGGTAGAAAGAAAATGTAAGTACAAATGTCTCATATGAGTGATATATGTGTTTGTATGTTTGTGGGGGGGGTATGTATGTGTATCCTTTAGTAAATATTACATAATAGGCTTTAATTTTGACCATTATATTTTATATTCCATAGTGTGGGAAATCATTCACTGTAGTATGATGTTTCAAAAAATCACACATTTGAAGTTTAGAAGGGCTTATATATAAAATTTGTGAATCAGGGTTTATTTTTGTGTCATGTTGTCTCCTGAATCAGAGAGAAACAGAGTCAGTATCTTCAGTTTTGGATCAACATATTAGCTTACGTGTTCCACACAGAGTTACTTACCCAATTTAACACACACAAACACACACACACACATACACACACACACACACACACACACACACACAGAGAGAAAGAGAGAGAGAGAGAGAGAGAGAGAGAGAGAGAGAGAGAGAGAGAGA
>NW_021617441.1:0-2397 GCF_004785775.1 Grammomys surdaster | reverse complement strand
GAGAGAGAGAGAGAGAGAGAGAGAGAGAGAGAGAGAGAGAGAGAGAGGAATCTGGGAATGATTCTGTCAAAAGATAGAAGAGAAAGAAGAGAATTAATAAAAACACTTTGTTTATGTATGTGAATTTCTCAAAGGACAAGCTCCATATAAAACAAATGATAATGTTAGGAAAGTTATGCTTACAAGTTTATTATTTCTTGTAAACACTTTTGATAAGATCAGAATGCTTGATAGGAAGACATATTTCTAATTATTACATTAAAATACTGGGATAAACACTCATCTTTGTGTATTCTTGTATGGGATGTGCTTTGTACATTTGCTAAAGAAACCATTGTAGTGAGCACATGTGACTTCTTAGTATACAGAGAAGGACATTGAAAAATGAATTTTGTTCAGTCACACAATATTTCTATATTATTTATTTTACAAAGATTATTAAATGGAAGTAATTAAAATACAAAATTTTATCTAATACTTTTGGTGATGAAATTAAGGAAATAAAACAAACAGGTTATTAATCAATAAAACTAATAGAAGAAATTTTAAAACACATGGCTTTCTAAAATTGCCATATATACATATATATAGAGAGAAACACACATATATACATATACATACACACACACATACACACACATACACATACATATACATGACTAATCTAGGAAAATTATATATATATATATATATATATTTATATATATATATTTATATTTATATTCATTCACATTCTCCAGTCTGAAAACAATTAGGCTATGTCAATTTGTGTGCATTGAGAAGCTTGTATCCAGTAACTTCTTTCAACACATGATTTGTTGAATTCCATCTACCATGGTTGTGTGTACCTGAGTGATAAAATGGAGGAGTCCTGTTCTGTTCTGGGGCAGGAAGAATTGGGTATTTCTGCAAGCATAATGCAAATCAAACTAACAAAGATACTTGATTATCTATCTAGGAAAAAGAAGAAGTTTAAGATAAAATGTATTTTGCCACTGAACAACCTCTGGGCTATTGATGATGTGATCTTTTTCAGAAGAAAGGAAAACTGTAGTTCCAAGACCCTTTTCTTCCTCCCATGGCACTCTGGAAATTTTTTTGCCACCTTTCGGTAAGACCTACAGTTTGGACCTGAATTCACAATAGGATAGCTATGTAAATTGAAAGCCATTTAATGCTTCATAATTCACAGTTTAAATCAATTAACCAGAATGTTTGCAAAGTAAGAATTCATTTTATTCTGATTGTATACAGGTTACCAACTCAAATTTTTCCCTTATATGATGATTCTAGTGTGTTCCCCAATTGGGAAACATCACCTTCAGTGTTCACATGCAGAGATTCCTGACCACAGCATCAGAACCAACCCCTAAATATCACCAAGTACCAATAACTTTTCCTGTGATATCACTTTTTATTTTACTGACATAAAAGAAGGTGTGTGTGTGTGTGTGTGTGTGTGTGTGTGTGTGTGTGTGCCCATGTTGAGGGATAGAAGCATAATACACCTGATAAAAATGGTTGCACCCAGAGAATAGAGTGGGTGAACAGTTAATGGCGGAACCGAGAATGTGCCAGTCTTTGAGCAAGAATGAGTCCAACTTCCATAGGAAATCAGGTTGAGTTATAGATGTTAGAACCATGGCATAAGGGAGAAGAAAATTCTGTAAATGAAAGATTTTGCAGCATGGATAATTATTTTCAGAAAGAGGAAGCAATGTACACATAATTTACAGATGGAAAAACTATACCTGACATAGGGTTGTGAGCATGGGGAGGTGTAATAGTGTATTGGAAAAGGGTTTCTCTTTGGATAAGAAAAACACTGAACAACAAGATGTTGATGACTTTAAGACACTGTGAATGTATCAAATATTAATGAATTCTAAATGATTCAACATAGAATTTGCAGTTATAAAATGTTAGCACTGTGAGTTCATGTTTAACCATCTTAATTTAGAGTATTTCATGCTAAAGTGGAATAGTGGTGAGCTTATTAATTTGTACCAGGAGGGTTAATGTGATGACACACAGATAAAGCGCTAGTTTCTAGGACCTCCTGTCTTGTGTGAATAATGGTACATTTCTGTGTGAACATGACTTCACAATCACAGGACACTGGGTTTTTTTTCTTTATTTTTTTGGGTAGTATACACCTTTATTTTTTTTTTTGAAGTTAATATTTTCTTCGATTGTTTTTTTACATTTCAGATGCTATTCCCTTTTCCCATACCCTCTCCATCCAGAAAACCCATTCCTCCTCCTCCTGCTTCTATGAGGATATTCCCAAACCCACTCACCCTCCCCCACCTCCCTGCCCTCAAATTCTCCCACACTTGGCATCCAGCCTTAACAGAACCAAGGACCTCCTCTCCAACTAATGCCCGACAACTATCC
>NW_021617440.1:0-3028 GCF_004785775.1 Grammomys surdaster | reverse complement strand
CTACAGTGCCAAGCCCCCTTATTTAAAATCACTCTTAGCACTACTCTGTTCCCTGCTGCTAATACTTCAGCATATTAAGCTCCATTTAAAGCATACAAACTGCCAGAATCGAATTTCCTACAAACAAATACATGGACAGACCTATCACAATGATAACCCAGTCTCTGCTACCCATTTCCATGTTAGTTAATGATTCATCACAGTGAAGAGACCCCATAAGTAAGACAAATCTTATTGAAGATGACAGTCAATTTGGGCTGACTTACAACTTAAAGATTCCTTCTATTAACATGATGGCAGAAATTAAGACACCATTCAGGATGACATAGTGCGAAATTTGCCAAGGAAGACAGGTTTTTCTCTTCCACAGGCTGCCAGGAGAATGATATTAACCAAGATGGGCTGTCTTGAGTTTTTCATGAATCCTCCACTGTGAAATTCTTCCTATGACAAAGCAACCACATGCTCAGTAAGGCCACAAATCTGATTAGTGCTAAATTCATGTAGGCCAAGCATAGTGAAACAATCAAAACCATTCCCAAGCACTAATTTGTCTCTGCAAAAAAAAAAAAAACTTAGATTATGGGGGCTATATCAAGCCTAAGGATGTTAGAAACTATCCAATGCCAAAATACCCATAGTCTACTCCAGACTCAACAAAGCTCAGAATCCTAAATGTCCTTTTCTCTTCATGAACTCTCTAAATTTCATTGCATCATCAAATAATTGCTTAACATCAGATCATAGGGAATATAGAAACATTTCAAAACTTCACAATGATGATACTCATTCAAATGAAGCCAAAAATCCAACTTCAAAAATTTGAATTACTGCATTGACTTTATTGATGTCCAACTCTATTGAGGTTTACAAACTATATTCCACTTGTGCAGTATAAAAGAAACTGTTACATTTGTCTTGTGCTGGTTCCAATCCCTGATAGCTGCTTTCCTCAACAGGCATCCCACAGGGTTCACTGAGTATCATCTGGGCTCTTACAAAAAGATCTTGGGTTTCACCTCACAGATCTAGTTTCTCTGTGACCATAAGCTCCAGTCAATAGTACTCCACAGTTGCTGCTCTCCCTTGTGTTCATCTCATTTTACTGGACTCTCAAATACACCCAGTTCTTCTGCTTCCACCAGGCAGCACTTTCACCATGAGCCTCTCCTAGGCAGTCTTCAAGGTACCAACCCTCAACTTTATTGTATAACAACTTTCGCTCCATGGACTTCAACAGACAATGAAGCAGCAATTTCCCCAATGGCCTTACCTCCCCACTCACATTATCAGTCCTCAACTGATCTTCATGATCCCTCCATTCCTTCAGTACCACATGGAAGATTCTTACATATTATCTGGCTGCTGCAGGAGGGCTATCTCTGGAACACAGCTTCTTGGTGCTCTCATAAAATACTTTCAATATATTATACCTCAACGATGACATTTTCTAACTCACTGGCAGTTTCTTACATCAAACTAACTTGATTCAGCTATCTAAGTAAACTGTACTATTCTGGATTCTAAAGCCATAGCAACCTGCCCAAAACTTCCAAGTTTGCTCAGTTGCTGGTGCTGGAACACGGCCCCCAGTTCGATGGCATTTATCCCAGCAACCTAGTTTCATTGGTTTGCTCATTGCCTAATATTGCTGTAATGGAACATGATCTGTAGAGTAACCTTGATCCCAGAGAACTGCTTGTCTCACACACTTGATTTGTGCACCACCATGCTTGGAACTAATATTTTCTTTATTTAACCAAATGAAGAAAAGTATTCTTTTCTTTCTTTGGTCTAGGTTGGCCTTGAACTCGAAAAATTACCTTGCCTCTCTCTCTTGGGATAAAAGATGTATACTATCATGCATAATCCCAAAGGTTTTCAGAGCCAGTATTCTCAAGATCTCTATCCTAAATTACAGTAATACCATGGCATGATTTGTACCAACACCCTCTGTTTTCTAGCCCTTGATCTGGATCTCTGATTTTTCTACCATTTATGGATTTTAGTTCACAACATATGTAGTCATGTTGACAACTGACAGCAGCCATCCCTGTCCATCTCTTGGCCATTTGAATCAGAATCATATCTTCTTTGTAAAAATGTAAAAAAAATTACTGCAGCATTAAAAGGCCTAGATAATATAAACAATCCCTTTCTCAACTGAAAATGTACAAAGAGAATCCCTAGCTGGGGAGGATATTTCCCCCTGGTCAATTCTCACTTACTTCCATTAAGTATCTTTGGATACATGATTTAACACCATTCTACTTCCTGATACCCTGTTGGAAACACTATATTTGAACCCCTCTATTTTAGGCTTTTGGTTTCCCATTTTACTCTACTTCTTCAAATGTTTCCACTAAGACTGAACAACAGAACAAAGTCTAACCTAGGTCTCTTTGAGGCTCCCTTTATTAATGGTATTAATTTACATCTCTTTAAATTACCCTCCAGATAACTCTTATAAAAACGCACAATGAAACCCTATTCTTCACCAAAATATGAAAAGATTTTTTGTAAGCCTCATATTAATACTACTCTCGACTGAAATCTACTGTGCCAAGCCCCCTTATTTAAAATCACTCTTAGCACCACCCTCTGACCTGCTGCTAATACTTTAGCATATTAAACTAATTTAAAGCATCCAAACTGCCAGAATCGAATTTTCTACAAACAAAAACAGGGACAGACCTATCACAATGATACCCCAGTCTCTGGTACCCACTTCATTGTTAGTTAAGGATTCATCACAGTGAAGAGACCCTATGAGTAAGACAACACTTATTGAGGATGACAGTCAATTTGAGCTGATTTACAAATTAAAGATTCCTTCTATTAACACCATGGCAGGAATTCGGACACCATTCATGATGACATAGTGCTAGAGGTGCCATGGAAGGCAGATTATTCTCTTCCACTTGCTGCTAGGAGGATGGTTTTAACCAAACTGGCCTGACCTGAGAGTTTCATGAATCCTCCATTGTGACACACTTCCTATGACAAAGTGACCCCATCCTCAGTAAGG
>NW_021617439.1:426-4233 GCF_004785775.1 Grammomys surdaster | reverse complement strand
TAGTTTCTGAAGACCACAAGCTCCTGCGAATAGTACTCCACTGTTGCTGCTCTTCCTTGTGGTAATCCCATTTTACGGGATTCTCAAATACACCCAGTTCTTCTGCTTCCACCAGACAGAACTTTCACCCTGAACCTCTCCTAGGCAGTCTTCAAGGTACCAATCCTCAACTTCATTGTATAACCCCTTTCAGTCTTTGGACTTTAACAGACTCTGAAGCAGCAATTTCCCCAATGGCCTTACCTAGCCACTCACAGTATCAGGCCTCAACGGCACTTCAGGATATCTTCATTCATTCAGTACCACATAGAAGATTCTTACAAATTATCTGCCTGCCTGCAGGAGGGCTATCTCTGGAACACAGCTTCTTGGTGCTCTCATAAAATACTTCCAATATATTATATTTCAACGATGACAGTTTCTAAGTCACTCGCAATTAGGAAGCTCAAACTAACTTGTCAGCTGTCCAAGTAAACTCTACTATTTTGGATTCTAAAGCCATAGCAACATGCCCAAAACTTCAAAGTTCTATCAGTTGCTGGTGCTGGAATATGGCCCATAGTTCAACGTCATTTATCCCAGCAACCTAGCCTCAATGGTTTGCTCACTGCCTAAGTATTGCTGTCATGGACCATGATCTGTAGACTATCCTTGAAACCAGAGATCTGCTTGACTCAAACACTTGATTTGTGCACAACTGTGGTTGGAACTAATCTTTTCTTTAACTTTACCAAATAAAGAAAACTATTCTTTGCTTTCTTTGTTCTAGGTTTGCCTTGAACTCAGAAATTATGTTGCCTCGCTCTCTTGGGATTAATGATGTATACTATCATGCATAAACACAAAGATTTTCAGAGCCAGTATTCTCAAGATCTCTATCCAAAGTTACTGTAATACCATGGCATGATTTGGACCAAAACCCTCTGTTTTCTAACCATTGATCTGGATCTCTTATTTTTCTCCCATTTATGGATTTTATTTCACAATGTGTGTAGTCATGTTGACAACTGACAGCAGCCATTCCTGTCCATCTCTTGGCCATTTGAATCAGAATCATATCTTCTTTTGTCCAAATGAAAAAAAAAATAACTGCAGCATTAAAAAGCCTATATAATATAAACCATCCCTTTTCACTGAAAATCTACAAAGAGAATCCCTAGCTGTGGGCGGGGGGTATTTCCCCGTGTTTAATTCACAGTTACTTCCATTTAGTATCTTTGGATACATGATTTAACACTATTCTACTTCCTGATACCCTGTCGTGAACACAATATTTGAACACTCCATTTTGGGCTTTTGGTTTCCCATTTTACTCTACTTCTTGAAAGGTTTCCTATAAGAGTGAACAACAGAACAAAGTCTAATCTAGGTCTCTTTGAGGCTCCCTATATTGATGGTATTAATTTACAACTCTTTAAATTTCCCTCCACAAAACTCTTAAGACAAGTGCACAAAGAAGCCCTCTTCTTCACCAAAATACCAAAAGGTATTTTCTAAGCCTCATAATAATACTCCTATTGTCTGAAATCTACTGTGCCAAGCCCCCTTATTTAAAATCACTCTTAGCACCACTCTCGGCCCTGCTGCTAATACTTCAGCATATTAAGCTCCATTTAATGCATCCAAACTGCCAGAATCGAATTTCTTACAAACAAAAACATGGATAGACCTATCACAATGATACCCCAGTCTCTGGTATCCCTTTCTATGATACTAAAGGATTCAAGACAGTGAAGAGACCCCATGAGCAAGACAACTCTTATTGAGGATGACAGTCAATTTGGGCTGACTTACAACTGAAAGATTCCTTCTATTAACACAATGGCAGAAATTCGGACACCATTCAGGACGACCTAGGACTAAAGGCTCCAAGGAAGTCAGGTTATTCTCTTCCACGGGCTGCCAGGAGGATGGTTTTAACCAAGCTGATCTGATCTGAGATTTTAATGAATCCTCCATTGTGACACACTTCCTATGACAAAGAGACCCCATCCTCAGTAAGGCCACATATTTGATTAGTGCTAAATTCATGTAGGCTAAGCATAGTGAAACAATCACAACCATTTCCTGGCACTAACTTGCCTCTGCAAAAAAGAAAAAAAAAAAAAGAGAGAGAGAGGTTTTATGGGAGCTATATCAAGCCAAAGGACCTTAGAAACTATCCAATGCCAAAATACCCATAGTCTAGTCCAGACTCAATAAAGCTCAGAATCCTAAATGTCCTTTCCTCTTCCTGAACTCTCTAAAATTCATTCCAGCATCAAATAAAAGCTTAACATCAGATCACATATGTACAACATCATAGAGAATATATAAACATTTCAAAACTTCACAGTGATGATAATCCTTCAAATGAAACCAAAAGTCCAACTACATAAATTTCAATTCCTGCATTGACTTTATTGATGTCCAACTCTTTTCAGGTTTTCAAACTATAATACACTTGTGCTTTATAAAAGAAACTGTCACCTTTGTCTTGTGCTGGTTCCAATCCCTGATAGCTGTTTTCCACAACAGGAATCCCGCAGGGCTCACTGAGGAACTTCTGGGATCTTACAAAAAGATCTTGGGTTTCACCTTTCAGTTCTAGTTTCTGTGTGACCATAAGCTCCTGCCAATAGTACTCCACTGTTGCTGCTCTTCCCTGTGGTCATCCCATTTTACTGGACTCTCAAATACACCCAGTTCTTCTGCTTCCACCAGGCAGCGCTTTCACCATGAGCCTCTCCTAGACAGTCTTCAAGGTACCAATACTCAACTTCATTGTATAACCCCCTTCAGTCCTTGGAATTCAACAGACACTGAAGCAGCAATTTCCCCAATGGCTTACCATGTTTGGGCACCACAAAGTAATCATATTTTCAGAACTACAGTGCTCATAGAAGAATTGTGAATGTTGTAGATAGCATAAGCTGTAAGATATTGATTATTTTAATCAGACATTAGAAAATGTGATGGCATAAGAGGCGAGTCTTCCCAATACAAAGCTTCTTCCACATCATGCTAGTGTATAGTTAGAAGCAGTGAATGAGCAACAAACAGATTCCAGAATGTTGCCAGCTTAAATGAGAAAATAAAGAGCTACCATCACATGCTTGTTGATTGCAATTTTAGTTTCCAGTTAACTGTTTTTGATCTGGGTCTATTTCTTAGATGCTCATATTATTAAAATGTTATATTATTAAAATGTTATGCTCATGTCAAACTCAGAATGGGAAAAGCTCACCATCAAACATGGTCTTAGCTTTTGGTGGGTAACTTTACTTGTAGGATGGATTCTGCCAAAACCAGCATGGACTCCCTCATTTTCCCCCTGCATCTTAGATCCCTTGTCACTGCTTCAGAGATGTACTGCTATGTTTTATTTCTGCTTTTTGAAACTGGAGATTGGAAATACAATCAGCATAAAATGTTTTGAAAATAATTGCCTTGTAAGGACTTTACCAGCTGGGACATTTTGTAAAATTACTTGTTAGCTGCTGCCATTTTTGGCTCTCTCTGCCTTCTTAAGGGCATTGAAATTGTTCTCTTCCAGCCCAGTCCTAAGAAAGGCCCATTGAGATTTGCTAACACTATCACAAAAATGATATAATACAAAGAGCATTAGCATCTATTGAGAAAATACAGGAAGATAGCCAAGTAGAACTTATGAAAGAAAGATGATACAGTGATACACAATTTCTCTCCCTCCTCACCCCTCTTTTTTATGACTTGATTTCTCTGTGTAAACCCTGGCCAACCTGGTTTTGTCTCTCTTTTATCATCTCTCCCCTCTCTCCCTCTCTCCCTCTCTCCCTCTCTCCCTCT
>NW_021617439.1:0-326 GCF_004785775.1 Grammomys surdaster | reverse complement strand
CCTCTCTCTCTCTCTCTCTCTCTCTCTCTCTCTCTCTCTCTCTCTCTCCTCAATCTTTCTATAGATGAGGCTTGCCACAAAAACAGGAATCCACCTGCTTCTGCCTCCAGACTTTTGTATTGTTTTGTGGCTAGATTGTACACATTCTAATCGTTAAAAGTGTGAAGGAAAAATATCCTCAGGAGTTCAAAAGTTTTATGAAAATTTGAAAGCCATTGTTCAAGTGACACCCAAGGGTTTGAACTAATTTTTCTTTTTTTATTTGGGGCCACCTTAGTGTCTCTGACACATGGTGTTTGGAGGGAGTATAAGTAGGACTCAAGGGA
>NW_021617438.1:0-4989 GCF_004785775.1 Grammomys surdaster | reverse complement strand
ATTAAAGGCATGGGACACAACTGCCTGGCAAGTAGAATATTTTCATGAAAAACTATTTGTTGAAATTGTAGATATTGTTTAAAAAATTAGTGATAAAAATTAAGATAAATATAGATAAAAGTGGATGAAAATTACTAAAATCGTTTTTAAAATTTTTGGTTAAAATGAAGACAAATATAGAAAACGAGGATGAGGATATTGAAACTGTTTGCAGAAAAATCCCTAAAAAAATTTGAGATTGAATTGGAAGAATTCATTAGAAAAATTGAAGGTGATTTAAGTAAAACTACACTTTAAATTGAATATTTTCACTATTTTTCCTGAATTTCTCACTAGCTTTTTCCACAGTGTTTTCAATTTTATGAATTTTTAGCCAAGTAAATGTTCAATTTTATCATGAAAAACTGTTTTAAATCACATTCCTTTAAATATCAAAAGTTCTCCATATCAATTTTCGATTTCTAATGAATTTTAAGTGCAAATTTCTCCTTTTTCATGAATTTCGTTGATATCTCTTTTGTTTGATTTTTCCACAGTGTTTTGAATGTTATGAATTTTTTCCAAGTAAATGTTCAATTTTATCAGGAAAAACTGTTTTAAATCACATTCCTTTACAAATCAAATGGTCTCCTTATCAATTTTCTATTTTTTATGAATTTTAAATGCAAATTTCTCCGTTTTAAAAAATTTCTCTTTTGTTTGATTATAGCTTATTATTGACTGTGTAATTTTTCTTCAAGTTTTCACTATTTTTCCTGTTTTCTCACTAGTTTTTTTCCACAGTGTTTTCAGTTTTATGAATTATTTGCCAAGTAAATGTTCAATTTTATCAGGAAAAACTGTTTTAAATCACGTTCATTTCCAAATCAAATGGCCTTCCTTATCAATTTTCTATTTTTTTTATGAATTTTCAATACAAATTTCTCCTTTTTCATAATTTTCTTTCATTTGTCTTCCGTTTGATTATAGTTCATTATTGACTGTGTAATTTTTCTTCAAGTTTTCACTCTTTTTCCTGAATATTTCACTAGCGTTTTGCACAATGTTTTTAGTTTTATGAGTCTTTTGCCAAGTAAATGTTCAATTTTATCAGGAAATACTGTTTTAAATCACATAACTTTACAAATCAAATGGTCTCATTTTCAATTTTCTATGTTTTTTGAATTTTCTATACAAATTTCTTCTTTTTCATAACTTTCTTTGATTTCTCTTCCGTTTGATTATACTTTTTTATTGACTGTGTAATTTTTTTTCAAGTTTTCACTATTTTTCCTGAATTTCTCATTAGTTTTTTCCACAGTGTTTTCAGTTTTATGAATTATTTGCCAAGTAAATGTTAAATTTTATCAGGAAAAACTGTTTTAAATCACGTTCCTTTCCAAATCAAATGACCTTCCTTATCACTTTTCTATTTTTTTAATGTATTTTCAATACAAATTTCTCCTTTTTCATAACTTCTTTCATTTCTCTTCTGTTTGATTATAGTTCATTATTGACTGTGCAATTTTTCTTCAAGATTTCAGTGTTTTTCCTGAATTTTTCACTAGCCTTTTTCCATAGTGTTTTCAGTTTTATGAAATTTTGCCAATTAAATGTTCAATTTTATCAGGAAAAACTGTTTTAAATCACATTCCTTTACAAATCAAATGGTTTCCTTATCAATTTTCTATTTTTTATGAATTTTAAAAGCAAATTTCTCCTATTTCAATCTTTTCTTTCATTTCCCTTCCGTTTGATTATACTTTTTTATTGATTGTGTAATTTTTCTTCAAGTTTTCACTATTTTTCCTGAATATTTCACTAGCTTTTTGCACAATGTTTTTAGTTTTATGAGTTTTTTGCCAAGTAAATGTTCAATTTTATCAGGAAATACTGTTTTAAATCACATAACTTTATAAATCAAATGGTCTCATTTTCAATTTTCTATGTTTTTTGAAATTTCTATACAAATTTTTCCTTTTTCATAACTTTTTTGATTTCTCTTCCATTTGATTATAAGTTATTATTGACTGTGTAATTTTTCTTCAATTTTCACTATTTTTCCTGTATTTCTCACTAGTTTTTTCCGCAGTGTTTTCAGTTTTATGATTTATTTGCCAAGTAAATGTTCAATTTGATGAGGAAAATCTGTTTTAAATAATTTTCCTTTACAAGTCAAATGGTATCCTTATCAATTTTCTATTTTTTATGAATTTTAAATGCAAATTTCTCCTTGTTTATAACTTTCTTTGATTTCTCTTTCATTTGATTATAGTTTATTATAGACTGTGTAATTATTCCTCAAGTTTTCACTATTTTTCCTGAATTTTTGACTAGCTTTTTCAACAGTGTTTTGAATTTTATGAATTTTTTTCCAAGTAAATGTTCAATTTTATCAGGAAAAACTGTTTTAAATCATGTTCCTTTCCAAATCAAATGGTCTACTTATCAATTTTCTATTTTTTAATGAATTTTCAAGACAAATTTTCCTTTTTCATAATTTTCTTTGATTTCTCTTCCGTTTGATTATAGTTCATTATTGACTGTGTAATTTTTCTTCACGTTTTCACTATTTTTCCTTAATTTTTCACTAGCTTTTTCACAGTGTTTTCAATTTTATGAATTTCTTGCCAAGGAAATGTTCAATTTTATCAGGAAATACTGTTTTAAATCACATTCCTTTACAAATCAAATGTTATCCTTATCAATTTTGCATTTTTTTAAGAATTTTAAATGCAAATTTCTCCTTTTGTAAAAATTACTTTAATATCTCTTTTGTTTGATTTTTCCACAGTGTTTTCAATTTTATAAATTATTTGCCAAGTAAATGTTCAAGTTTATTAGGAGAAACTGTTTTAAATCACATTCCTTTACAAATCTCATGGTCTCCTTATCAATTTACTATTTTTTATGAATTTTAAATGCAAATTACTCCTTTTTCATAAAGTTCTTTGATATCTCTTTTGTTTGATTTTTCCACAGTGTTTTCAATTTTATGAATTTTTGGCCAAGTAAATGTTCAATTTTATCAGGAAAAACTGTTTCAAATCACATTCCTGTACAAATCAAATGGTCTCCTAATCAATTTTCAATTTTTTATGAATTTTAAATGCAAATTTCTCCTTGTTAATAACTTTCTTTGATTTCTCTTCTGTTTGATTATAGTTTATTATTGACTGTGTAATTTTTCTTCAAGTTTTCACTACTTTTCCTGAATTTTTCACTAGTTTTTAACACAGTTTTTTCAGTTTTATGAAATTTTTGCCAAGTAAATGTTCAATTTTATCAGGAAAAACTGTTTTAAATCACATTTTTTTACACATCAGATGTTCTCCATCTTTATTTTTTTTGACTTTTCAATAAAAATTTCTCCTTTTACATAATTTTCTTTGATTTCTCTTGAGTTTAATGATAATTTATTCTTGTCTTTGTAATTTGTCTTTAAGATTTCAATATTTTTCCTGAATTTTTCACTAGTTTTTTCAACAGTGTTTTCAGTTTGATGAATATTTTGCCAAGTAAATGTTAAATTTTATGAGGAAAAACTGTTTTTAATCACATTCCTTTGCAAATTAAATGGTCTCCTTATCAATGTACTATTTTTCATGAATTTTAAATGCAAATTTCTCCTTTTTCATGATTTTATTTGATTTCTGTTCCGTTTGATTTTAGTTTATTATTGACTGTGTAGTTTTTCTTCAAGTTTTCACGATTTTTCAAGAAATTTTCACTAGTTTTTTCCACAGTGTTTTCAGTTTAATGAATTTTCTACCAAATAAATGTTCAGTTTTATCAGGAAAAACTGTTTTAAATCACATTTCTTTACAAATCAAATGGTCTCCTTATCAATTTTCTATTTATTTTATGAATTTTTAAGGCAAATTTCTCTTTTTCATAATTTTCTTTGATTTCACTTCAGTTTTAGTATAGTTTATTATTGACTGTGTAAATTTCTTCAAGTTTTTGCTATTTTTCCTGAATATTTCACTAGTTTTTTCCACAGTGTTTTAAGTTTTATGAATTTTTCTCAAAGTAAATGTTCAATTTTATCAGGAAAAACTGTTTGTAATTACATTCTTTGCAAATCAAATGGTCTCCTTTTCAATGTACTATTTTTCATGAATTTTAAATGCAAATTTCTCCTTTTTCATGATTTTCTTTGATTTCTGTTCCGTTTGATTATAGTTTTATATTGACTGTGTAATTTGTCTTCAAGATTTCACGATTTTTCCTGAATTTCTCACTAGTTTTTTCCACAGTATTTTCAGTTTTATGAATTTTTCTCAAAGTAAATGTTCAATTTTATCAGGAAAAATTGTTTTTAACCCCATTTCTTTACAAATCAAATGGTCTCCTTATCAATTTTCAATTTATTTTATAAATTTTTAAGGCAAATTTCTCCTTTTTCATAATTTTCTTTGATTTCTCTTCCGTTTGATTATAGTTTATTATTGACTGTGTAATTTGTCTTCAAGTTTTCACGATTTTTCCTGAAATTTTCACTAGTTTTTAACACAGTGTTTTCAGTTTTATGAAATTTTTGCTAATTAAATGTTCAATTTAATCAGGAAAAACTGTTTTAAATCACATTTCTTTACAAAACAAATGGTCTCCTTATCAATTTTCTATTTATTTTATAAATTTTTAAGTCAAATTTCTCCTTTTTCATAATTTTCTTTGATTTCACTTCAGTTTGATTATAGTTTATTATTGACTGTGTAATTTGTCTTCAAGTTTTAACGATTTTTCCTGAACTTTTCACTAGTATTTTCCACAGTGTTTTCAGTTTTATGAAATTTTTGCCAAATAAATGTTCAATTTTATCAGGAAAAACTGTTTTAAATCACATTCCTTTTGAAATGAAATGGTCTCCTTTTCAATGTACTATTTTTCATGAATTTTAAATGCAAATTTCTCCTTTTTCATGATTCTCTTTGATTTCTCTTCTGTTTGATTATAGTGTATTATTGACTGTGTCATTTGTCTTCAAGTTTTCACTATTTTTCTTGA
>NW_021617437.1:0-1250 GCF_004785775.1 Grammomys surdaster | reverse complement strand
TGCATAAACCATCAATAAATCTAATAACAGTCACTTACTATTTACTATGAAGTAGTTAAACAATCTACTAAAATATTCCCTTCATCATCTGACCTAAAATGGCTCTTAAACTGTATCATACTAGCCACTCAAGAAAACACACACAGTATAACATATACACCGTAAAAGTGCATCCCCCAAGAAATTCATTAAAAGAACACATCATATGGGACTGATTATCGTGATAACAAATTTAATACATGAAATATGATACATCAAGGGGGTATTACTGCAGCCCCATGCCAAGATGTGCTTTTGAGAAATTACCGCATGCAAGAGGTCAGGTATAAGGAGGTTTATTGGGAGAAGGGAGAGGGGTGAGGCCTGCAGACTGGGCAGAGGCAGGCAGACAAGAGCAGAGCCATGGGGGCAGAGAAGGGAAGAGGGGGGCAGAGGACAGAAAACACTAGCATTCTTAAGGCAACACTTAACTGTACCATACAACACCAGGTTCACCAAATGCTGGCATGTCTCAAGCTCCAGGCTTAGGGACTAACTAGTAAGCCAGTTAAGTCACTGTTAGATCAAAAGAGGCACAAAGTCAAATTCTTCTAGCTAGAAGTTAGGCTATTATTGCATTATCTTTCATAAATACAATATTCGCATTGCTATTCACATTGCTTTCTGTAATTATATAAGTTTATATCAAAGATTATTATATGAAGCCTTACATATACTATCAAAGTCAAATTAGCTTTGGTAAGATTTATGAGAATCTTTAAAACATATTTTATCCACACATATGACTCTTAGTTTTTGAAATGACCTCTGATTTGGTTTCTCTGATATTTATATTAGTGACATATTACATACATGAAAGATGACTAAAGACACACAGAAGAAAGAAACACATAGGAGTAAGAAAGAAAATTTAAATGTTTTAGAGGCATATGTAAAAGGTCCTGAGACTAAATTACTAATTCTGTGGGCAGAAGAGTTTTGCTTTCAGACTTGCTCTAGGCATGTGCAGGGGCGTTCAATGGTGTACTCATTATCAAGCCCAGCATTGCTATGTTTCTCTTAAATTCTCCCTAAGTAGCTTATTTGCCAGTCCTAAAGACTTCATCCATTAAGAGTTAAAGAAATTCCGATTACAAAATTACTGGTTCAAAACTCTCAATCTATACACCTACTTTGAAAAGCAAATGACTTGCGAATTCTGCCAATGTGTATGTCACAGTCATTAAATGTAACTATATGGAGTCATATGA
>NW_021617436.1:0-1350 GCF_004785775.1 Grammomys surdaster | reverse complement strand
CCTTGTCTAGTCCCTGATCTTAGTGGGATTGCTTCAAGTTTCTCTCCATTTAGCTTGATGTTGGCTACTGGTTTGCTGTAAATTGCTTTTACTATGTTTAGGTAGGGGCCTTGAATTCCTGATCTTTCCAAGACTTTTATCATGAAGGGATGTTGAATTTTGTCAAATGCTTTCTCAGCATCTAGTGAGATAATCATATGGTTTTTTTCTTTAAGTTTGTTTATATAGTGGATTACATTGATGGATTTCCGAATATTGAACCATCCCTGCATTCCTGGGATAAAACCTACTTGATCATGATGGATGATTGTTTTGATGTGGTCTTGGATTCGGTTTGCTAGAATTTTATTGAGTATTTTTGCATCGATGTTCATAAGGGAGATTGGTCTGAAGTTCTCTTTCTTTGTCGGGTCCTTGTGGGGTTTGGGTATGAGTGTAATTGTAGCTTCATAGAACGAATTGGGTAGTGTTCCTTCTGTCTCTATTTTGTGGAATAGTTTGAAGAGAATTGGTATTAGGTCTTCCTTGAAGGTCTGATAGAATTCAGCACTAAAACCATCTGGTCCTGGGCTTTTTTTAGTGGGGAGACTTTTAATGACTGCTGCTATTTCCTGAGGGGTTATGGGACTATTTAGATGGTTTATCTGCTCCTGGTTTAATTTTGGTACCTGGTATCTGTCTAGGAAATTGTCCATTTCATCCAGGTTTCCAGTTTTGTTGAGTATAGGCCTTTGTAGTAGGATCTGATGATTTTTTGAATTTCTTCAGTTTCTGTTGTTATGTCTCCCTTTTCAGTTCTGATTTTATTAATTTGGATACTGTCTCTGTGCCCTCTGGTTAATCTGGCTAAGGGTTTATCTATCTTGTTGATTTTCTCAAAGAACCAACTCCTGGTTTTATTGATATTTTGTATTGTTCTTTCTGTTTCTATTTGGTTGATTTCAGCCCTGAGTTTGATTATTTCCTGCCTTCTACTCCTCCTGGGTGTATTTGCTTCTTTTTGTTCTAGAGCTTTTAGTTGTGCAGTCAACTTGTTAGTGTGTGCTCTTTCCAGTTTCTTTTTGTAGGCACTTAGAGCTATGAGCTTTCCTCTTAGCACTGCCTTCATGGAGTCCCACAAGTTTTGGTATGATGTGTCCTCATTTTCATTGAATTCTAAAAAGTCTTTTATTTCTTTCTTTATTTCTTCCTTGACCAAGTCATCATTGAGTAGAGAGTTGTTCAGTTTCCATGTGTACGTGGGTTTTCCATTGTTTTTGTCATTATTAAAGACCAGTCTTAGTCCGTGGTGATCTGATAAGATGCAAGGGATTATTTCAATCTTTTTGTATCTGTAGAGGCTTGTTTTGT
>NW_021617435.1:0-3003 GCF_004785775.1 Grammomys surdaster | reverse complement strand
TTACTATTGTCTATGACTGATGACTATTGATATTTCAGCTTTGTTTATTTCTTATTTCCTATTAACTGTGACTGATGACTATTGGTTATTCATGTTCATTTATTTCTGATTTACTATTATCCACGAAACATGAATATTGATTATTCCTGTTCATTTATTTCTGATTTACTATTTTCTATGACTGATGACTATTGATACTTCAGCTTTATTTACTTATGATTTCCTATGAACTATGACTGATGACTATTGATTATTCATGTTCATTTATTTCTGATTTACTTTTATCCACGAATGTTGAATGTTGATTATTCCTGTTCATTTATTTTTGACTTACTATTATCTATGACGGATGACTATTGATATTTCAAAAATTTTTTTCTGGTTTACAATTAACTATGACTAATGACAATTGATTATTCATGTTCATTTATATCTGATTTACTATTATACACGATTATGAATATTGAGTATTCCTCTTCATTTATTTCTGACTTACTCTTATCTATGACTGATGACTATTGATATTTCAGCTTTATTTATTTCTGATTTCCTTTCAACTATGAATGATGACTATTGATTATTCACGTTCATTTTTTTCAGATTTACCATTATCCACGAATGGTGAATATGGATTATTCATGTTCATTTATTTCTGATTTATTTTTATCAACGATTGATGAATATTCCTAACAAAATAGAAAAATGAATTACCCAGACCCAATTCTCATATGGGGCTGAGACTTGATATATCTTTTTTATTCCAAGAAGGCATGGCTTGATGCCTGCCAGAAAGATTTGTAAAACAAATAGACACTTCCACAATGCCAGACCAAATATAGATAAATAACAATTGACATCCAGGGAAGTGAGATTTCCCTGAGAATTCCCTCCTTTTATCTTTACCAGATAAAAAGGGGCCACCCATGGTGTTTGCTGTGGGAGGATCTAATCCTGATTCTGGCCCGGGGGCTTGCACTCCTAAGAACTTCAAGGGGCCATTGACAAGTACATGGAACAGCTAAAACCTGGTATCACTAATCTGGAATAATTCCTCATTTCGTTGTCTGAAAGGCTCCCCCCAAAACACAGGGAGCTGGATCTGCATTTCCTTCTGCAAGGGGGACTCTGTGCTGCCCTCAAGGAGGAATGCTGTCTTATACTGACCACGCCGGGGTAGTTAGAGAAAGTATAACCAACATTAGAGAGAGATTAAAATGACAAGAGAAACAGTGAGAACAAGAAGAAGGGTGGCTTAGAAACTGGTTCTCTGTATATATAATGTAATATTATGTATATATATATGTGTATATATGTATACATATGTATATATAATGTAATATTATGTAATATATAATATATAATGTAACATTATATATTACATATACTACATATATATTCTCTCTAAATATACATATACAACATATATATTACATAATATATGTACATGTATATATATGTATATATACTGTAATATTATGCAATATATAATATATAATGTAACATTATATATTCCACATACTACATATATATTCTATATATATACACAACATATATATTACATATATATTGTATATGTATATATAATGTAATATTATGTAATATATAATATATAATGTAACATTATATATTACATATACTACATATATATTCTATATACATATACAACATATATAATACATATTGCATAATATACAATGTAATATTATGTAATATATATATAAATATATATTGTAAATATATCTCATATGTATTATACATTTAATTAATATGTATAATATGTACTCATACTTTTCATTCACATATATTGATAAGAGACTTTTCATATAATACATAATGTTTGCAGTTTTATAAATTATATATTATACTCTGAAGAAATAATATTTCACAAATATATACATATATGAAACAACGTACATGCTTATCAGTTTGGCTTAGGTGGGTGGCATCCTTTGTTATCGCTTTTGAACGTCTAATCAATAAAACGTGATATCCAAGAATAGCGTACTTTTTCAAGCACACATCAGAATTCACCTGTAATATAAAATAATCTATCATCAGAATACACGTGTTATATGAAATAGTCTAACGTCAGAATGTTCGTTTCTTTGTTCCTTTTCACCCAAATTTAGGACGTTAATTTCTAAATGTGGTTTAAAATTATATTTAAATAATTTCAAATAATCTTAATTTTATTTTGCACCTTAACTTCAAAATGTATTTCTAAATAATTTAAAAATAATTTTTAAATAATTTTAAATAGAATTAAATAATTTTAAATAATTTTTATGTCAATGTCTGCCATGACACATAAAATCATAAACCATCATCTTATTTTTTAACTTTTCACACTGTTCTTTCATCAGATAGAAGATCTGAAGAAGTAAAATTTCACGTTCAGTGATAATATATTCCTGACTCCCATAATATCAACTGATTATACTTTGGCAACAATATATTATATATTATACTCTAAGGAAATAATATTTCACAAACACACACACACACACATATATATGTGCACATATATATATATAAATATATGAAATAACATACATGCTTATCAAATTGTCTTATGTGAATAGCACCACCTAAAAAATTAAATCAATATTGCTCAATAATAAATTCGTTACAATGAGTAACGAATTTATTATTGACCAGTATCTATATATAAATTTATGTTTCATACATATAAATGTATATTATATATCGTATATGTATATTATATTGATTGTATATAAATATATGTAAATGTATTGATTATAATAGATAATAGGCATGAATGTAATATAAACATAAATGAACATATATTATGAATGTATACTACATATTATGTGTATATATAATTAATATGCATAATATGTAATAATTATAGTTTTTCACTAATATTTACTGACAATATATTCTTTCCTCATAAAATATATACTAATTATAGTTTTATAAGTTTTATAGTATATGTTATATTATGAAGAAATAATATTTCACATATATATATATATATATATA
>NW_021617434.1:0-1388 GCF_004785775.1 Grammomys surdaster | reverse complement strand
ATGATGGAGAGTATTTCAGGGGGACTCCTTCTGAGGGGGTACCGTTCCCCCTCTTTTGTTTTTAAAGCCAATTTTTTCAGAGTTCTTGTAAAATCAGGGCAGAAGCGCCAATAGTTGCTCCTTCCACACTCAGAGAGTCATGAAGACCTTATTTAAGGATATATAAATCTATATTAATAATCTTTTGTCAAAGGACTTTTATAGCACCACTGACAATTAATCAGACTATATAATATATCGATTAGGGATAGCTTTTTCTACTTTTTGTGAGATTACCTCTCTTTTGTCAATTAACTGTTGAGGAAGTTAGGGTTTACCTCTCTCTTGAGAATATTGAACAGAGATTTAAATTCCTTTGTGGAGAGCTTAAAATAGGATCTTAGCCAATTTGCAACTCCTAGAAACTTTTGAAATTAATTTAAAATAAGTAAGCTCCCTTTTTTAAAAAATCCTTTATCCGTGTGGGTTTTTTATTGGATATTATACGTATTTACCCTTCAATGTTATCTCCTTTCTCATTCTCCCCCAAAATCCCTTATCCCATACCCCCTCCTCCTAATTTTTGTGATGGTGTGCTCCAAACATCCTCCCAGTCCCATCTCCCTGCTCTCGAATTCCCACACAGTAGGGGATCCAAACTTTCGGGGACCTTGGCCCTCCACTTTCACTGAAGTCTAACAAGGTCACCCTCAATTCCCTATACAGGTGAGTGAGTCCCTCCCTTTGTGCTCTCTGGCTGGCGGTTTAGAATTTGGGAGTTCTGGTTGAAACTTTTGATACTCCTTCTAGAACGGACCAACGCATTCATACTTTGGTCTTCCTTTTTATATGTGAGTTTTATGTGGTCTATATGTAGATTCTTAGAAATTGTGAGCTTTTGGGCTAATATCCACTTATCAGTGAGTGCATACCATGTATGTTCTTTTGAGATTGGGTCGTCTCACTCAAGATAATATTTTCCAGCTCCATCCATTTGCCTAGGAATTTTGTGAACTGATTGTTTTTAATAGCTGAGTAGTACTCCATTGTATAAATGTACCACATTTTCTGCATCCATTCTTCTGTCGAAGGGCATCTGGGTTCTTTCCAACTTCTGGCTATTATAAATAAGGCTGCTATGAACATGGTGGAGCATGTGTCCCTGTTGTATGTTGAAACTTCTTTTGGGTATATGCCCAGGAGTGGTATAGCTGGGTCCCCAGGTAACACTATGTTCAATTTTCTGAGATACCGTTAGACTGCCTTCCATAGTGGTTGTACCAGTTTACAATCACACCAACAGTGGAGGAGTGTTCCTCTTTCTCCACATCCTCCCAACATGTGCTGTCACCTGTGTTTTTGATCTTAGCCATTCTGACTGGTGTGAGGTGGAATCTCAGTGTTGTTTT
>NW_021617433.1:1526-3648 GCF_004785775.1 Grammomys surdaster | reverse complement strand
AATTAATTGGACATTCCATATGTAAAAATGAGAGATACATGGCCTTCTGTTAAAAGTGTTTCTGCTTGAGAGAAACTGGAAGCCTAGTGCTGCAGGTGCAGGGATGGGTTGGAACACTGAGCTCTGCCCCTGCACAGTGGGTGACCTTCAGCAAATTGCTTAACATTTATATGTTTTAATATCCTCATCCATAAAGTGGCAATAATAATAATGCCTAACTCACTGCAACACTGGCGATAATCTAGTACATAAGAGAGTTAGCAAAAGACTTGGTGTAACATGGGGAACTCATTAAATGCAGGCAATTATTTTCTCTGCTACAGAGTGATAGCAATTTTGCTCATTCATTTATGCAACTTATATTTATTCAGCATTTGCCACACATGCACATTAGAACCACCCCACTGCCTGAAATCCACTCTATACCAAAACAGAGAGCATCGCTGCATGATGGTGTGGCCAAGACTTTCATAGAATCAAGTCTGCAAACAAAATTATAGTCACTGCCCAAGAACCAGTGGCTGCACCTCTGTAAGTGACTGTCAGGAAGCACTTGCAGAAGAGCCACTTACTCTCAAGCTCTGTTATGTTCCTATCAAGTACTTTTCTGCTTTCCTGATCTTCCTAGGAGATATAGATCATTGGTATTTATCTACATAGCCGGTGTATGTCACATGCCAGCCAGCAGAAGAAAGGCAGAAGTTGATGCAACAAGCCAAGAGTGGTAATTCTAGTACTGATACTTCTGATTCCTGAATGTGGACCTGGACAGAGTCTGTTAAGATAGAAGAGAAATTTTACAACCATATGTCCACCACAAATTCTCCAGACACATGCTTCTGGATACAAGGGGGCTAAGCCGCAAAGCTAGGCAGAATGGTTCTGTATGCCATTTTCCAAGGCAGGAAAGATCTTGGGCAAAGCTTTTAAATAAATTTTAAAAAGCAAAAAAAAAAAAAAAAGTGTTTCTGCTTTAAACCAAACACAATTCCTAACTGAAATGTCACAGGTAACATGATTTAGGTGTTTTCAGCTCTGTTGTACTTGCCTTTAGCTCTGGAAGTAAGAATACACTGCAATGCGTGTATCTTTACATGAGGTTGTTCAGTACGTTGTATAGTGCTTTTCTGCTGGATTCTAGCAACTTACTTGGTCATTCCATATGAAACAATGTACGATACACGGCCCGGTGTTAAAAGTGTTTCTGCTTTAAACCAAACACAGTTCCTATCTGAAATGTCACAGGTAACATGATTTAGGTGTTTTCAGCTGTGTTGTACTTGCCTTTAGCTCTGGAAGTAAGAATGTGCTGAAATTAGAGTATCTTTACAGTGGGTTTGTTCAATAAGTTCTATAGTGCTTTTCTGCTGGAATCTAGCAACTTACTTGGACATTCCATATGAAACAATGTAAGACAAATGGCAAGATGCTACAAATCTTTCTGCTTTAAACCAAACAAACTTCCTAACTGAAATGTCACATGTAACAAGATTTAGGTGTTTTCAGATGTGTTTTACATGCCTTTAGCTCTGGAAGTAAGAAAACACTGCAATGCATGTATCTTTACATGAGGTTTGTTCAATACGTTCTATAGTGCTTTTCTGCTAGAATCTAGCAACTTAATTGGACATTCCATATGTAACAATGAAAGATACATGGCCTTCTGTTAAAAGTGTTTCTGTTTTAACCAAAGCCAATTCCTAACTGAAATGTCACAGGTAACATGATTTAGGTGTTTTCAGCTGTGTTGTACTTGCCTTTAGCTTTGGAAGTAAGAATACACTGCAATGCATGTATCTTTATATGAGGTTTCTTCAGTAGGTTCTACATTGTTTTCTGCTTGAATTTAGCATCTTACTTGGACATTCCATCAGTAACAATGAAAGATACATGGCCGGGTGTTAAAAGTGTTTCTTCTTTAAACCAAACACACTTCCTAACTGAAATGTCACAGGTAAGATGATTTAGGTTTTTTAGCTGTGTTGTACATGCCTTTAGCTCTGGAAGTAAGAATATACTGCAATGTGTGTTTCTTTACATGAGGTTTGTTCACTACCTTCTATAGTGCTTTTCTGTTGGAATCTAGCAACTTACTTGGACATTCCATATGAAACAATGTAAG
>NW_021617433.1:0-1426 GCF_004785775.1 Grammomys surdaster | reverse complement strand
AGCTCAGGAAGTAAGAAAACACTGCAATGCATGTATCTTTACATGAGGTTTGTTCAATACGATCTATAGTGCTTTTCTGCTAGAATCTAGCAACTTAATTGGACATTCCATATGTAACAATGAAAGATACATGGCCTTCTGTTAAAAGTGTTTCTTCTTTAAACCAAACACACTTCCTAACTGAAATGTCACAGGTAAGATGATTTAGGTTTTTTAGCTGTGTTGTACATGCCTTTAGCTCTGGAAGTAAGAATATACTGCAGTGTGTGTTTCTTTACATGAGGTTTGTTCACTACCTTCTATAGTGCTTTTCTGTTGGAATCTAGCAACTTACTTGGACATTCCATATGAAACAATGTAAGATACATGGCTAGGTGTTAAAAGTGTTTCTGCTTTAAACCAAACACACTTCCTAACTGAAATGTCACAGTTAACATGATTTAGGTGTTTTCACGTCTGTTGTACTTGCCTTTAGCTCTGGAAGTAAGAAAACACTGCAATGCATGTATCTTTACATGAGGTTTGTTCAGTATGTTCTCTAGTGCATTTCTGCTGGAATCTAGCAACTTAATTTGACATTCCATATGAAACAATGTAAGATAAATGGCAAGATGCTACAAATCTTTCTGCTTTAAACCAAACACACTTCCTAACTGAAATGTCACATGTAACATGATTTAGGTCTTTTCAGCTGTGTTTTACATGCCTTTAGCTCTGGAAGTAAGAATATACTGTAATGTGTTTTTCTGTACATGAGGTTTGTTCAGTACATTCTATAGTGCTTTTCTGTTGGAATCTAGCAACCTACTTGGACATTCCATATGAAACAATGTAAGATACATGGCCGGGTGTTAAAAGTGTTTCTGCTTTAAACCAAACACACTTCCTAACTGACATGTCACAGGTAACATAATTTAGGTGTTTTCAGCTCTGTTGTACTTGCCTTTAGCTCTGGAAGTAAGAAAACACTGCAATGCATGTATCTTTACATGAGGTTTGTTCAATACGTTCTATAGTGCTTTTCTGCTGGAATCTAGCAACTTAATTGGACATTCTGTATGTAACAATGAAAGATACATGGCCTTCTGTTAAAAGTGTTTCTGTTTTAACCAAACACAATTCCTAACAGAAATGTCAAAGGTAACATGATTTAGGTGTTTTCAGCTATGTTGTACTTGCCTTTAGCTCTGGAAGTAAGAATACACTGTAATGCTTGTATCTTTACATGAGGTTTGTTCAGTACGTTCTATAGTGCTTTTCTGCTGGATTCTAGCAACTTACTTGGTCATTCCATATGAAACAATGTAAGATACATGGCCGGGTGTTAAAAGTTCTTCTGTTTTAAACTCACAACAATTCCTAACTGAAATGTCACATGTAAGGTGATTTAGGTGTTTTCTGCTGTGTTGTACTTTCCTTTAGCTCC
>NW_021617432.1:2483-6675 GCF_004785775.1 Grammomys surdaster | reverse complement strand
CCTAGGCATATACCCAGAAGATGCTCGAACATATAACAAGGACATATATTCAACTATGTTCATGGCAGCCTTATTTATAATAGCCAGGAGCTGGAAAGAACCCAGATGTCCTTCAACTGAGGAATGGATTCAAAAAATGTGGTATATTTACACAATGGAGTATTACTCAGCTGTTAAAAACAATGAATTCGAGAGGTTCCTAGGTAAATGGATGGAACTAGAAATTATCATCCTGAGTGAGGTAAGCCAATCACAAAAGAACACACATGGTATTCACTCACTGATTGTTGGATATTAGCCCAGAACCTTGAAATGCCCAAGATGCAACTCCCAGGTCACATGAAGCTCATAAAGAAGGAAGACCAAGTGGGGGTGATTCGGTTCTTCTTAGAAGGAGCAACAAAATACTCAAGGGAGCAAATATGGAGACAAAGTGAGGGACAGAAACTGAAGGAGGGGCCATCTCAAGACCATTCCACCTGAGTATCCATCCCATGTGCAGTCACCAAATGTAGATGCTGATGTGGAAGACAGGAAGTGCATGCTGATAAGAGCCTGATATGGATATCTCCTCAGAGGCCTTCAAGAGTCAGACATATTCAGAGGCAGATGCTCACAACTAGCCATTGAACTGATCATGGGGTTCTCAATAGAGGAGTTAGAGTGAAGACTGAAGGAGCTGAAAGGGTTTGTGGCACCATGAGGAGAGCAACAATACCAACCAACCACTGCTCCCAGGGTCTAAACCATCAGCCTGTGAGCACTTAGGGAGGGATCCAGGGCTTCATCTGAATATGTAAGAGTGGAGGGCCCTGCTGGGCACAGGTGGTAGATGAGATCTTTGACCTCATGAAGGCTGGACGCCCCAGGGGGTGGGAATTTAGAGGGTGGGGAAGTGGGAGTGTGGGGGGGTAGGTAGGGGTTACATCCACAGAGAAGAAGGAGGAGGGGTAAGTTAATAGGGGGTTCCCGGGTGGGTGGGGGATGGGGTAAGGGGACAACACATGAAATGTAAATAAAACATCCAATAAAAAAATTTTAAAAAATTAGACTCATTACATAATTTACAAATTCCCATTAGGATTTTCTTTTTTCAGGTTTATTTTTATTACTTTTAATTATGTGTATATGTGTATGTGTTTGTATGTCATATGTACATGTGAATACATGTGTTTGTGGAGTTCAGAAGATATTGGATAACCTGAAAACAAAATTATAGGCAGAGTGCACTCCCCAACATGGATGCTGGCAATCAAGCCTGAGCCCTCTGCAAGAGCCTTTCCTGCACCTTACTGCTTGTGTCATCTCTGTGGCCCACAGAACATTCTCACAGGTATATTATATACTTGATATGACTGTTATATATGTGTTATATAGTTGGGTTAATTGGGGGTCCAGCATCTCCCCTGCCATGGGGCTAGGGACACGGGAAGTTTGACTGCGCTTACTTCATGCTGGTGCCAGGCAGGAATTGGGCTGAGGGGACACTGCTCTGGGGATGGAGGATCACAATCTGAGGTCCTGTGTACAGCCTGCAGGGCTGCCAGGGACCATCTGGGTCTCAGGCTCTTGGGCACTCAGGCACTGCTAGAAGCCATGGAAGAGCTGAGAACAAAGTGGTGGCCCATGGGCTGAACTGGCCTATAGCCAAAAGGGAGAGGGAGAGAGCATTCCAGATGGGTCCTGCAGGGATAAGGGTTCTTGGCTTGATCATGGAGGTCAGCTGGCTTGGGTTGGTGGTCACTGTGGTTGGGAATGCAGAGAGGTCCTCTGTGGGAGAGTAAATGCAGCTCTTTAGGTGAAGGCCTATTCCATTGTTCCCCATAGTAGATCTCAATAAAAAGAAACAGTCCATGATTTTAAGACATTTCTTGTCAAGGCGGAAAGTAGATGAGAATACCATAGCCTGTTTTCTCAGGGTGAGCCTGAGGTTAAATACCTTTTGCAGGGAGGAGTGTCTGGGAAGGAAAGCTTAATTAGCTAAGCCCTTCTGGCCTTTACTTACCTCATTAAAATAGAGATCTGTTTTGAGTTTACATGGCCTGTGGTCACATCCTCTACCTCTGGAAGGGCTAGGGGTATTTCCCTTATGTCAACTGAAAGACACAAATCTATGGAGGGCTGTGGCCTCGTGTCAGGAGCCTGGAGTCTGGGAGCATGGCAAAATGCTATGTCTATGGCAAAATGTCTACCATCCTTCAGGGTTACATGGGGTTCCTCAGGATCACCTGAGGTCACCGGAGTTTCCATCCTGTGCTCAACTAGAAACCAGGCTGCCTTTCAAGGTCCTACATTATATTGTCCAACTATATGCATTCTTAATATTAATCTTCATTGTATAAATTTTTTGACATTGAAAAACTTCCAGTGTCACAAAGTAGAGGAGATAGTATTTAATACTGTTAAAATGATACATAGAATTTCATTTCCTTTAAGGAAAAATGTTAAAAGTGTAAAATGTGTTTCTTAGCTTCATTCCTGTTTACTGTGGCCAGTCCTGCTAATAATGTTAACTGTCTTAACAAACTAACATTTAAAAAGCATTATTGCATCAGACATGGATTTTCATAATTAAATACTGCATAATTAAAGTAGAGTCTTCTGCAACTCACATTCCACATAATAGCTATGCTACCTTGTATTTAGCACAGGGGGTAATAGCACAACAATGGTATTTACATGACAATATTCAGGTTACTCCTGTGTTCATTTCACATTTATCCATTTCCTTCTCTTCCTGCATGAAGTGGTAACTCAAAAGATTCTTACTTTTGCACTTCGAGTGATTGGAATTCCTTATTTACTTCTATTTTTCCCTATATGATCCTACTCTCTAAGGACTAAAAACAAAAGAAGCTCATTCCTCAGACTTTTTGTAGGAAGCAGACTAAGTATGAATTGGCTTTGTTCTACTAGAAACTGGACTTCATGTGGAAGCTAGATTATAGAGGTTGTTGCTTCTGGTCAGCACAAGTTATAAAGCAAAGAGTGTCAAGAAAAGAATACAAGATAAAAATCAAGATTTCAAGATGAAGTACCCAACTCTCTGGATATTTAGCACGAGCACCCTAGTTGTTGAGTCACAGCTACTATAGCATGTTAGGGTTTTATTTATTTATTTATTTATTTATTCATTCACTTTGCATCCATATCATAGCCCCCTTCCCATCCTGTTCTCATAGCCCTTCTCTCCACCCCCTCCTCTTCTCCAATGAGAGAGTGTGCCCTCCTGTCCCCCACCTCCACTGTCTCCCACCTCTGCTCTCTCCCTCTCACCACGAACTTCCCCCCAACCCCTGCCTCACTCCCTTGCAACCTCCCACCCCTCCACCAGTGGATCCCTCCACCCTGGGACTTCAAGTCACTGCAGGACTAGGCACATCCTTTCCCACTGAGGTGAGAATAGCTAGTATTTAATAATGGCCTGTGATTCCAGCTCTTCTGGGATTTTCAATCATTAAGAAAACAAACAAACGACAACAACAAAAAACATTCAAACCCAAAACAAAACAAACAAATAAAAACCCCTATAATTCTGATTTAAACTTTCTCTTTTCTTAAAATAACTGGAATGATTTGTGTTTCCTTCTAAGAATCCTGACTTTCATAAACACAAATTATAAATACTTCATGGCAGCAGTACCTCCTCATTCCCTGTTGTCTTTGAAGTTCAGAGTGTAAATCACATTCTACTGAGTTATTTACACTGAATAACTGCAACCACCTACTTATAAATTGTCCGATATTGCCAGAGATGGAATTAAATAGAACATTTCTCTAAGTCATGGGCTAGAAAGTATTCTTTGCTGTCTAGCCTTCATTGCTAAAGTGTGTTGAGAGAAATACTTCTTTGGATGCTTTATATTTTTTATTTTAGCATCTGTGGAAAATTTCACTGGATTTTGATCTAGTGAGTACTATTAAAGATTGGAAATTACATTTTGGTTTCATCTTACTTTTAAATCCTGTTTAAACATCAGTTGTCATTACAATTATCCACAACTTTCTGATTTTTTTATTTCTGAATTTAAATGTTTTTTGGTTATAGACTTCCTTTCCCTGCTTGTCACTGAATTGATTGCTTTCAGTTGAAGGGATTCCTTCCTGTTCCGTACTTTATATCACCCCCATTTTATATCTGCTTAAGAGATAGAGATAGAGATAGAGATAGAGATAGAGATAGAGATAGAGA
>NW_021617432.1:0-2473 GCF_004785775.1 Grammomys surdaster | reverse complement strand
AGAGATAGAGATAGAGATAGAGATAGAGATAGAGATAGAGATAGAGATAGAGATAGAGATAGAGATAGAGATAGAGATATATATAGAGATAGAGATAGAGACAGAGACAGAGACAGAGATAGAGATAGAGATAGAGATGAGATAGAGATAGAGATAGAGATATATATAGAGATAGAGATGAGATAGAGATAGAGATAGAGAGAGAGAGAGAGAGATAGAGAGAGATAGAGATAGATTTATATAATAGTTTTTGTATAACCCATATAACTCTTAGATTTTGTGGATTTGTGTGTAGAGATGTGGCTGGTTTATTTGGGCAAAGCTCAAAGTTCAGAAGGTTGGGTAGCCTCCATGGCAACTGATGAATTATATGTGAATATTTGCACAAGTCCTAATGCATTTCTACGTCAACTAGAGAGAGTGAAGTCATTAAATGTTGTATACAGTGTCTTGTTCTGTTCCTGGAGGATCTATTTAAAATGTACTCATATTACCATTAAACTGTCAATCTTATTTGTCTTTTAAACAGTATTATTTTTGAAGTTCTTTACGGTAATATCTTTAAATATATCTTAAACTTGTCCTATTATATACAAAAATTATTATATTATTGGTTTTCTGTTTTCTTTTGAGATATGTAAAACACAGACAGTTTATAATTTGTCAAATGGTATCAAGTGAGTCAGTGGCTGTTGTGGTTTATTTAAAAAGGCCAGTATATATGTGATAGAGCCCTTTTTATAGCAAGCTGTTGCCAGGCAATTGTTGAGTGGAGCTTAGAAGAATTACCAACAGTTGCAAAATGGGATTTGAAATCCCAGTGTCTTTTTTCTGATCAGCTATTATATCTAGTCTACTCAGAAAAGTGCACTATTTTCTTATTTATTGTTTAGTCTATCAATGGTTTATTTCAACAAAAATCCAATTAAGTCCTTCAGTATAACATCTCCTCTCTCACATACTGATTAATTCCTTTGGTTTACATAGTTTTATCATAGGCATTGGGAAAAGACTTGCCTAATACCATAATGATGTATTAAGTTATCTTTCTGTTTTTCTGCTTGATATTACTTTGTAAAACTAGCTATGAGGATATATAATATTTGATTAAGTGAAATTGTTAGGCTATGTTTTTTTTGTGTAAAAGTTTGCTTAAATATTGAAACACTCCACCCAGCAGAGAAGCTCTTTAAAGCAAAGGTAAACAACTCAAAATATATTGAGCAAGTCTAGGAAACTGACCAGATTCACTAAGGTCCTCTAGACCAGAGTAAACAGTGAAAGCTGAGAGTCCTCTCAGAGGAAGAGCTTAGCAGCAAAGACCCAGACTAGGCAAATTGCAATGAAAAATTAAGCCAAACCAGCTACCTCAAAGAAGCAGGAACCAGCCTAGCTGTCTGAAAGAGGTTTAGGCCAGGTGACACTGAGAATGAACACTCTTGTAACCTTTGAGATTCCTGCAGCCTGTGAGCACCAAAAGTTCCCAGCTTCTGTGAGCTGCCAGCTGTGCAGGATGCAGCTATTTTCTTTGAGGCATTTCTGCTCCTGTAAAAATACCCTTCACCAATATTCCTGTAAGTAACCCAAATAAAACTCTTTAGTTCACTAAGTTAGACTTTAGTGGTAGTTTTACTTTGATCTGTCATGGATCTCTATCTGGGGTGAGTTGACATGTGTTACATTACTTCAGGAAAAGTTTTGTTACAGAAAAATGTCAATCAATTTAAATCATAAAATTGTGAGTCTGCCCCCAAATATTTAATTTTATAAATATAATGATTAGTTTTGATTACCAACTAGACTGGATTAGAATATACCTAGTTCTTGAAGCACACCTTCACGTTTTTTTTGTAAGAGTTCCTCTAGAAAGATTTAATTGAAGAGGAAAGAACTTCCCTAAGTATGAACAGCACTACCTGTGTTCATGAAACTTGACTGAATGAAAATAAAAAAATGAGGAACAACATTGAATATTAAAGTGTATCCCATAGCAAGAACAACAATATCAACCAACCAGACCCCCCAATACACCAGAGCTCCCAGGAACTAAACCATCAACCAAAGAGTACACATGTAGGGACCTATGGCTCTAGCTGCATATGTAGGAGAGGATGGCCTTGTTGGGCATCAGTGGGAGGGAAGGCCCATGATCCTGTAAAGATTGAGTACCTCAGTGTAGGGGAATGCCAAGGCAATGGGAGTGGGTGGATGGGTGAGAAAGCACCCTCATAGAAGCAGGAGTAGGTTGCTTTTGGCAAAATGGCCATTTTTATTATATTAATCCTGCCAATCCATGAGCATGGGAGATCTTTCCATCTTTTGAGATCTTCTTCGATTTCTTTCTTCAGAGACTTGAAGTTCATGTCATACAGGTCTTTCACTTGCTTGATTAGATTCACACCAAGGTATTTTATATTATTTGCAAATATTGTGAAGGGTGTCATTTCCCTAATTTCTTTTTCAGTCTGTTTAT
>NW_021617431.1:3709-3892 GCF_004785775.1 Grammomys surdaster | reverse complement strand
CCCCCCACTCCCACCTCCCCACCCTCAAAATTCCCACCCCCTGGGGCATCCAGCCTTCATGAGGTCAAGGTTCTCTTCTTCCACCTATGCCCAGCAGGGCCCTCCACTTTTACATATTCAGCTGAAGCCCTGGATCCCCCCCCTAAGTGCTCCCAGGCTGGTGGTTTAGACCCTGGGAGCTGT
>NW_021617431.1:736-3609 GCF_004785775.1 Grammomys surdaster | reverse complement strand
ATGATCAGTTCAATGGCTAGTTGTGAGCATCTGCCTCTGAATATGTCTGACTCTTGAAGGCCTCTGAGGAGATATCCATATCAGGCTCTTATCAGCATGCACTTCCTGTCTTCCACATCAGCATCTACCTTTGGTGATTGCACATGGGATAGATACTCAGGTGGGGTGGTCTTGAGACGGCCCCTCCTTCAGTTTCTGTCCCTCACTTTGTCTCCATATTTGCTCCCTTGAGTATTTTGTTGCTCCTTCTAAGAAGGACCGAATCACCCTCACTTGGTCTTCCTTCTTTATGGGCTTCATGTGGCCTGTGAGTTGCATCTTGGGCATTTCAAGGTTCTAGGCTAATATCCAATAATCAGTGAGTGAATACCATGTGTCTTCTTTTGTGATTGGCTTACCTCACTCAGGATGATAATTTCTAGTTCCATCCATTTACCTAGGAACCTCTCGAATTCATTGTTTTTAATAGCTGAGTAATACTCCATTGTGTAAATATACCACATTTTTTGAATCCATTCCTCAGTTGAAGGACATCTGGGTTCTTTCCAGCTCCTGGCTATTATAAATAAGGCTGCTATGAACATAGTTGAGCATATGTCCTTGTTATATGTTCGAGCATCTTCTGGGTATATGCCTAGGAGTGGTATAGCTGGATCCTCGGGTAATGCTATGTCCAATTTTCTGAGGAACCGCCAGACTGATTTCCAAAGTGGTTGCACCATCTTGCAGTCCCACCAACAATGGAGGAGTGTTCCTCTTTCTCCACACCCTCGCCAGCATCTACTATCACCTGAGTTTTTAATCTTAGCCATTCTGACTGGTGTGAGATGGAATCTCAGGGTTGTTTTGATTTGCATTTCCCTGACGACTAAGGATGCCGAGCATTTCTTTAGGTGCTTCTCGGCCATTCGAGTTTCTTCTGTTGAAAATTCTTTGTTAAGCTCTATACCCCATTTTTTAATAGGGTAATTTGGTTGCCTGGAGTCTAATTTCTTGAGTTCTTTGTATATATTGGATATTAGCCCTCTATCAGATGAAGGATTGGTAAAGATCTTTTCCCAATTTGTTGGTTGTCGTTTTGTCCTATTGACAGTGTCCTTTGCCTTACAGAAACTTTGCAATTTTATGAAGTCCCATTTGTCAATTCTCGATCTTAGAGCATATGCCATTGGAGTTCTGTTCAGGAACTTTTCCCCTGTGCCCAAGTATTCGAGGCTTTTCCCCACCTTCTCTTCTATTAGTTTCAGTGTATCTGGTTTTATGTGGAGGTCCTTTATCCACATAGACTTGAGCTTTGTACAAGGAGATAAGAATGGATCAATTTTCATTCTTCTACATGTTGTCTTCCAGTTGAACCAGCACCATTTGTTGAAAATGCTGTCCTTTTTCCACTGGACAGTTTTAGCTCCTTTGTCAAAGATCAAGTGACCATAGGAGTGTGGGTTCATTTCTGGGTCTTCAATTCTATTCCATTGATCTTCCTGCCTGTCTCTGTACCAATACCAGGTAGTTTTTATCACTATTGCTCTGTAGTACAGCTTGAGGTCAGGGATGGTAATTCCTCCAGAAGTTCTTTTATTGTTGAGAATAGTTTTCGCTATCCTGGGTTTTTTGTTATTCCATATGAATTTGAGAATTTCCTTTTCTAACTCTGTGAAGAATTGAGTTGGGATTTTAATGGGAATTGCATTGAATCTGTAGATTGCTTTTGGCAAGATGGCCATTTTTATTATATTAATCCTGCCAATCCATGAGCATGGGAGATCTTTCCATCTTCTGAGATCTTCTTCAATTTCTTTCTTCAGAGACTTGAAGTTCTTGTCATACAGGTCTTTCACTTGCTTGGTTAGATTCACACCAAGGTATTTTATATTATTTGCAACTATTGTGAAGGGTGTCATTTCCCTAATTTCTTTTTCAGTCTGTTTATCTTTCATGTAGAGGAAGGCTACTGATTTGTTTGAGTTGATTTTATAACCAGCCACTTTGCTGAAGTTGTTTATCAGGTTTAGGAGTTCTCTGGTGGAAGTTTGGGGGTCACTTAAGTATACTATCATATCATCTGCAAATAGCGATATTTTGACCTCTTCCTTTCCTATTTGTATCCCTTTGACTTCTTTTTGCTGTCTAATTGCTCTGGCTAAGACTTCCAGTACTATATTGAATAGGTAGGGGGAGAGTGGGCAACCTTGTCTAGTCCCTGATCTTAGTGGGATTGCTTCAAGTTTCTCTCCATTTAGCTTGATGTTGGCTACTGGTTTGCTGTAAATTGCTTTTACTATGTTTAGGTAGGGGCCTTGAATTCCTGATCTTTCCAAGACTTTTATCATGAAGGGATGTTGAATTTTGTCAAATGCTTTCTCAGCATCTAGTGAGATGATCATGTGGTTTTTTTCTTTAAGTTTGTTTATATAGTGGATTACATTGATGGATTTCCGAATATTGAACCATCCCTGCATTCCTGGGATAAAACCTACTTGATCATGATGGATGATTGTTTTGATGTGGTCTTGGATTCGGTTTGCTAGAATTTTATTGAGTATTTTTGCATCGATGTTCATAAGGGAGATTGGTCTGAAGTTCTCTTTCTTTGTCGGGTCCTTGTGGGGTTTGGGTATGAGTGTAATTGTAGCTTCATAGAACGAATTGGGTAGTGTTCCTTCTGTCTCTATTTTGTGGAATAGTTTGAAGAGAATTGGTATTAGGTCTTCCTTGAAGGTCTGATAGAATTCAGCACTAAAACCATCTGGTCCTGGGCTTTTTTTAGTGGGGAGGCTTTTGATGACTGCTGCTATTTCCTGAGGGGTTATGGGACTATTTAGATGGTTTATCTGCTCCTGGTTTAACTTCGGTACCTGGTATCTGTCTAGGAA
>NW_021617431.1:0-636 GCF_004785775.1 Grammomys surdaster | reverse complement strand
CAGTTTTGTTGAGTATAGGCCTTTGTAGTAGGATCTGATGATTTTTTGAATTTCTTCAGTTTCTGTTGTTATGTCTCCCTTTTCAGTTCTGATTTTATTAATTTGGATACTGTCTCTGTGCCCTCTGGTTAATCTGGCTAAGGGTTTATCTATCTTGTTGATTTTCTCAAAGAACCAACTCCTGGTTTTATTGATATTTTGTATTGTTCTTTCTGTTTCTATTTGGTTGATTTCAGCCCTGAGTTTGATTATTTCCTGCCTTCTACTCCTCCTGGGTGTATTTGCTTCTTTTTGTTCTAGAGCTTTTAGTTGTGCAGTCAACTTGTTAGTGTGTGCTCTTTCCAGTTTCTTTTTGTAGGCACTTAGAGCTATGAGCTTTCCTCTTAGCACTGCCTTCATGGAGTCCCACAAGTTTTGGTATGATGTGTCCTCATTTTCATTGAATTCTAAAAAGTCTTTTATTTCTTTCTTTATTTCTTCCTTGACCAAGTCATCATTGAGTAGAGAGTTGTTCAGTTTCCATGTGTACGTGGGTTTTCCATTGTTTTTGTCATTATTAAAGACCAGTCTTAGTCCGTGGTGATCTGATAAGATGCAAGGGATTATTTCAATCTTTTTGTATCTGTAGAGGCTTGT
>NW_021617430.1:2337-4986 GCF_004785775.1 Grammomys surdaster | reverse complement strand
GGACAAATAGCCCCTCCTCCCTCTCCCTCATTCCCTTTTCCTTCTCCCTCATCCTCTATCTCCTGACTTTGTCTCCTCACGTTGGTCCCCAACTCCCCAGGGGCAAGTAAATCTTCTTTGTGTGGAGAACTTGGTTTTGGAATGTCCAGAGCAGATACAGACCTTTTCACACTTTCCACGTGCAGTATTAAATAATGTTAAAGAAAAACCTAAGGTGAGATAAGTTTAACAAAATGTTTTCTTTTCTTTCTTTCTTTTTTTTCTTTTTCTTTGTTCTTTTTTTTTTGGTTTTTTGAGACAGGGTTTCTCTGTGTAGCCCTGGCTGTTCTGAACTCACTCTGTAGACCAGGCTGGCCTCGAACTCAGAAATCCACCTGTCTCTGCCTCCCAAGTGCTGGGATCAAAGGCGTGCGCCACCACCGCCCGGCTAACAAAATGTTTTCATATGGAGGTTTAAGATTTTTTTTTCCAATTTTATGAATAATTTTATTGAAATTTTGACAGCAACTGTATTACATCTGTAAATTGCTTTGGTACAATGGTTATTTTCCCACTATTAATCCAAGGACTGAGAACCAGAGGCGGTAGATGACTAACAGGAGACAAAATTTTCCAGACACGAGGCAGGTGCACATATGAACTCACAGATACCCTGATAGCACATAGGGAGTCTCATAGGCTGCGCACGCGCAGGACTCGCACGAGCTCAAGCCAGATGCAACCCCAGAAGGAAGTGTGTGAGTGAGCACAAAGCCCTACCCAATCCAAGAAGCTCTTCACAAATGACAGCTGGTGGCAGAGGGGAAAAAAAGTACATTTTTCTTTAAGGGAGTGACACTGGGTTCATCAACCACACTCCAGCGCTGTTCTCATGCTCAGAAGTTGATCGTGAGAAGTTGGGGGAACAAGAAAGAATATGATTTTAAAAACACTTTATGAAATTCTCAAATAGTATATATTTAAAAAAAAAAACAGGAACAGCTTGATTGGCTGTAGTTTGCTTCCTGTGGAAATGGTCTAGTCAATTGCGAGCCTGTGATTGGCTGAAGCACGAATGCTGTGATTGGCTGAGGCTTGAATGCTGTGAATGGCTGAGACCCAGTTGCTTGGTTACCTCAGAGTCTGTTCTTAGGCTGTTGTTTGTTTGTCCACAGAGCAGGGTAAGGTTCACTTTATACAGAGACCGTTTTGAATCAATCTTTATCACCTTGGTACATATGACCGTAGGCCAAATTTGCCTATCCAACCTTCTCACCAACTATTGGCGGTAGAGATTAATTGTGGGTTTAGAAAGTAGAGGTACAGATTTTTAAACTTGTTTAAACTGAACGCAACAGAAAATGCCAAGTTCGGATTCTTGGCTTCTGAGTCCCCTTTCTTCACCACTCTGTCCCAGCTGTAGCTTGGCACAATGGGGCCTCACATCACTGTAGTGAGATCTGACTCACAAGCCTCTACAGCTGACTGTGGAGATTTTAGTGTAGAGACAGAATGACAGAAAGAGGTGACTATGGGGCTGGAAGGATGGCTCAGTGGTTAAGGGCATTTGTCGTTCTTGCAGAGGACCATGGTTTTGATTCCCAGTGCTCACAAATACCTATACTCCGGTTCCAAGGGAACCAACATGCACACACAAAGTGGTGCACATGCATGCATGTAGGCAAAAATTCATACACATAAAGTAAAAATAAATAAATCTAAAATGATGAGTACTATGGAAGTTTAGATCCCCCTAGAAGTTAGAGTGTGGCATGCTGCACAGAGGAAGAACCACTGCAGAGGGCAGAAAGGAGCAAGGAGTTTCAAGGATAGGAACAAGTCATAGCAGGGCACTTACCTAGAACCCACTAGTGAGGGACTGGGGTAGTGACTCATTTGTGGAACACTTAACATTCTCATGGTCCTGGGTTCCATCTGTCACAAACGAAAAAGAGATGTATTTATTGTGGTTTCTAGAGAAAAGCAAGGTAGGACAGCACCAACAGGCTAGGGTAATGTTTTTGAACAATCCCCACCCACTCTGTGTGTGTCTATGGGTGTGCATGTGTGTGTGTGTGTGTGTGTGTGTGTGTGTGTGTGTCCGTGTCCGTGCCCATGCTCAGGGGTTGTCAGGTGTCCTCTTTCATTCTCCACCTTATTCACTCCAAACCTGTTCTCTCATTGAGCCTGAAAGTTTGTTACTTTGTTTGGAAGCCAAGTAGCCCAAGCAATGCCTCTGTCTCTGTTCCCCTCGCCAGTGCTATTGGTACAGCTGTACATGACCATGCCCAGATCTTTACATGAATGGTGGGGATTTGAACTCGGGTTCTCATGCTTGCACAGAAAGCACTCATAACCCAGAGAGACACTTTTCCAGTCTAGTTTTGATTTTCAATAGTTTCCAGTGCCTTCCCCAAAGCTGACTGAGGGAAGGAGAAACAGGAACTCGGTGTGTGAGAGTTAGGTTTTGAAAACGTGGAGGGAGGTTGGATGTCCTCCACAGGTTTATATGGTAATTCTATCCTCAGGACGAGCCTATTTGGAGATGGTGGAACTTTTTGGAGGTGGGAACTTGTGAGATGCCCTTAGTCCTGGAGGTATGGTTGAAGAGGTTTTGGGGGGCTATCTCTTCCTTTCCTTTCCTTTCCTTTCCTTTCCTTTCCTTTCCTT
>NW_021617430.1:1230-2237 GCF_004785775.1 Grammomys surdaster | reverse complement strand
GGTATGGTTGAAGAGGTTTTGGGGGGCTATCTCTTCTTTTCCTTTCCTTTCCTTTCCTTTCCTTTCCTTTCCTTTCCTTTCCTTTTCTTTCTTTTCCTTTCCTTTCTTTTCCTTCCCTTCCCTTTCCCTTTTCCTTCTCTGTTTATGAAGTAAGGATAACTTGTTGCACCAAATGTTCCCTAGTATTGCTATACAACATGCCCACCAGACGGCCACAGCAACGGGCCCTCCTGCTTACAGTGGAACCTTTGAAACTTTGAGCCAAAAAGAAGCATTTCTCTGTGCAAGTTAGTTGTCTCGGCTGTCATTAGAGTAATGAGAAGCCGAGAATGGACAGTCTGATCTCCTGGGCCAGGTGCTTCCCCTGTAGGTCAAATACTGGAACTGCAAGAGTGACTTGGAGGGAAAGGATTCTGGAGATTCTTAGATTCTTAGGCTGAGAGAATGTGATTGCAGTGCCACTGTCTTACCTATTCTGTAAAGACCAAGGTCACACCAAGCCCAGCTGGGTATCTCAGGCCTATAATACTAGCACTCAGGAGGTTGATGCATTTCTGTGGGGGTTTGTCTTGATTGTTAATTGATGTAGTAGGACCTAGCCCACGGTGGGCTGCACCATTCCCTGGTTTAGGGACCTGAAGAGTAGAGAAAGTTAGCTAAGCACAAGCAAGGGTGCATTTGTTCTTTCTGCTATTGGCTTCTGATGTGAACCTGTTTGAAGTTCCTGCCTTGACTTTCCCTCCATTGATGGACTAAACCCTGGAATTATGAACAGAATAAATCTTTCTTTCCCTGTACTGCTGTATGTCAGGGTATTTTATCATGCCAGTAGAAATGGAACCAAAAGAACGGGTGTGTCTCCTTAGTTTAATTGCCAAATCTCACGTTTAGCATCTTGCCTGCCCCCTAGTGGACATCCAGGAAACACTTGTCATATCAATGTTGGAAGAATGAAAAATAAAACCAAACCAAACCAAACCAAACCAAACCAAACCAAACCAAACCAA
>NW_021617430.1:190-1220 GCF_004785775.1 Grammomys surdaster | reverse complement strand
CCACCTCCCTCCCTTCAAGGGCATTGAAAAATTTAAGCTATCATCAAGTGGTTTTTCGCTTAATGAGCTTTGTAGGCAAAATAAAGACCTATATTCGTGGAAGCTTCTTTGTGAACACTACACAGGAATTAACAAAAATATTTACATTGTGCAACGGAAAATCACCTTGTAACAATGCCTTCTACCAAAGGAATTTTGCAAACAAAACGTCTTTGTGGGTTGGAAGATACTTTATACGCCACACGGTATTTATAAGGGTTCAGTCCTGTGTACAGTCTACAATTGTATATTTTAAAGGGCTTTGCAAACTTTCAAGCTCTTAAAAAACCCACAAAATATTCTATAAATGCCAGACTTTTTATACTGTAGAGTGTTCTATAAACATTAAGGCAGGTGCACAAAGAAAACAGCTTTTTTTTTTATTGTAATGAGATTCTCTACATTGAATTCCTTTTTAATTATATAACACACACTAAACTTTTATTAAATTTATGTTTGTGTGTTTATGAGTGTGTATGTGTGTGTGGTGTGTATACATATGTGTATATGATGTGTGTGCATGTGTGTGTAGTGTTGATGTTATGTGTGTGTGCTTGTGTGTATATGTATGTGTGTGATGTGTGTTGTATATGTGTGATGTGTGTATGTATGATGTGTGTGGTGTTTGTATGCATATCATGTCTAGTATGTGTGCAGTGTATGGGTGTTGTGTTCATGTTGTGTGTGTGATGTGTGTTGGGTCTGTGTGTATGGTGTGTGTGGTGTGTGTATGTGATGTGTGGTGTATGTGTGTGCATGATGTGTGGTGTGGTGTGTTTGTGGTATGTGACGTATGTTTGTGTGTGGTGTGTATGATGTGTGTGTGTATGTGTGTATGTGCATGATATGTGTTGTGTTTGTGTTGTGTGTGTTTGTGTTGTCCTTTGTGTATGTGTGTGTTGTGTGTGTTTGTGTTGTTTGTGTGTGTGTGGTGCGTGTTGTGTGTGTGTTATGTGTGTGGTGTGTGTGTTATGTGTGTGTTTGTGTGTGT
>NW_021617430.1:0-90 GCF_004785775.1 Grammomys surdaster | reverse complement strand
CATGAGGACCTGAGTTTGGATCTCCAGTACCTACATAAAACACCCAGTGCCTGTGCATAAACACACACAAACACACATAACACACACACA
>NW_021617429.1:0-3028 GCF_004785775.1 Grammomys surdaster | reverse complement strand
TGATTTTTCTCTCATGTATGGATATTAGTTCACAACATATGTAGTCATGTTCACAACTGACAGCAACCATCCTCATCCATCTCTTGGCCATTTGAATCAGAATCATATCTTCTTTTGTCCAAATGAAAAAAACAACTGCAGCATTAAAAGGCCTATATAATATAAACCATCTCTTTCTCTACTGAAAATTTACAAAGAGAATCCCTAGCTGGGTAGGATATTTCCCCCTGGTCAATTCTCAATTCCTTCCATTTAGTATCTTTGGATACATGATAAAACACCATTCTAATCCTGAAACTCGATTGTGAACACTATCTTTGAAGCCCTCCATTTTGGGCTTTTGTTTTTCCATTTTACTCTACTTCTTGAAATGTTTCCCATAAGAGTGAACAAGAGAACAAAGTCTAATCTCGGTCTCTTTGAGGGTCCCTTTATTAATGGTATTAATTTACATCTCTTTAAATTACCCTCCAGAAAACTCTTAAGACAAGTTCAAAAGGAAGAACTATTATTCACCAAAATATGAAAATATAATTTTTAAGCCTCATATTAATACTCCTCTCATCTGAAATCTACTGTGCCAACCCCCTCATTTAAAATAACTTTTAGCACCACTCTCTTTCCTGCTGCTAATACGTCAGCATATTAAGCTCCTTTTAAACCATTCAAACTGCCAGAATCGAATTTCCTACAAACAAAAACATGGACAGACCTATCACAATGATAAACCAGTCTCTGCAACGCACCTTTATGTTAGTTAAGGATTCATCATAGTGAAGAGGCACCATGAGTAAGACAATTGTTACTGAGAATGACAGTCAATTTGGGCTGACTTACAACTTAAAGATTCCTTCTAATAACACCATGGCAGAAATTCGGACACCATTCAGGATGACATAGTGTTAAAGATGGCAAGAAAGGCAGGTTATTCACTTCGACCGGCTGCCAGGAGGATGGTTTTAATCAAGATGTCCTGACCTGAGATTTTCATGAATCCTCCATTGTGACACACTTCCTATGACAAAGCGACCCATCTTCAGTAAGGTCACATATCTGATTAGTGCTAAATTCATGTAGGCTAAGCACAATGAAACAATCAAAACCATTCCCTGGCAGTAATATGACTCTGCAAAAAAAAAAAAATGAGATTATGGGGGCTATACCAAGCCAAAAGACCTTTGAAACTGTCTAAAGCCAAAACAACCATAGTCTAGTCAAGACTCAACAAAGCTCAGAATCCTAAATGTACTTTTCTCTTCCTGAACTCTCTAAAATTTATTCCAGCATCAAATAAATGCTTAACATTACATCACATATGTACAATATCACAGGGTATATATAAACATTTCAAAATTGACCATGATGATAATCCTTCAAATGAAGCCAAAAATTCAACTGCAAAAACTTCAATTCCTGCATTGATTTTACTGATGTCCAACTCTTTTCAGGTTTGCAAACTATAATCCACTTGTGCTGTATAAAAGAAACTGTCACCTTTGTCTTGTGCTCGATCTAATACCTGATAGCTGCTTTCCTCAACAGGCATTCCACAGGGTTCACTGAGGATCATCTGGGCTCTTACATAAAGAGCTTGAGTTTCAACTTTCAGCTCTAGTTTCTGTGTGACAATAAGCTCCTATCAATAGTACTCAACTTTTGCTGCTCTTCCTTGTGGTCATCCCATTTTACAGGACTCTCAGATACACACAGTTCTTCTGATTCCACCAGGCAGCACTTCCTCCATGAGCCTATCATAGGCAGTCTTCAAGGTACCAATACTCAGCTTCATTGTATAACCTCTCTCATTCCTTTGACTTCAACAGACACTGAAGCAGCAATTTCCCCAAAGGCCTTTCCTAGCCACTCACAGGACTAGGCCTCAGCTGCTCTTCAGGATCCCTTCATTCTTTCAGTACCAACTGGAAGATTCTTACAAATTATCTGGCTGCCTGCAGGAGGGCTATCTCTGGAACACAGCTTCTTGGTGCTCTCATAAAATACTTCCAATATATTATACCTCAACGATGACAGTTTCTAAGTCACTGGCAAATTCTTAGCGCAAACTAACTTGATTCAGCTATCTAAGTAAACTCTACGATTCTGGAATCTAAAGCCATAGCAACATGCCCAAAACTTCCAAGTTCTATCAGTTGCTGGTGCTGGAACATGGTCCATAGTTCAATGGCATTTATCCCAGCAACCTAGCCTCAATGGGTTGCTCACTGCCTAAGTATTGCTGTCATGGAACATGATCTGTAGACAAACCTTGAACCCAGATATCTGCTTGTCTCACACACTTGATTTGTGCACCACAGTGTTTGGAACTAATCTTTTCTTTACCTTTACCAAATAAAAAAAAACTATTCTTTTCTTTCTTTGTTCTGGGTTGGACTTGAACTCAGAAATTACCTTGCCTCTCTCTCTTGGGATTAAAGATGTATACTATCATGCATAAACACAAAGCTTTTCAGAGCCAGTATTCTCAAGACCTCTATCCAAATTTATTGTTATACCATGTCATGATTTTGACCAAAAGCCTCTGTTTTCCAGCCCATGATGTGGATCTCTGATTTATCTCCCATTTATGGATTTTATGTCACAACATATGTAGTCATGTTGACAACTGACAGCAGCCATCTCGGTCCATCTCTTGGCCATTTGAATCAGAATCATATCTTCTTCGTCCAAATGAAAAAAAAACAGCATTAAAAGGCCTAAAAATTATAAAACATCGCTTTCTCAACTGAAAATCTACAAAGAGAATCCCTACCTGGGGAGGATATTTACCCCCGGTCAATTCTCAGTTACTTCCATTTATTATCTTTGGATACTTGATTTAACACCATTCTACTTCCTGATACCCTGTTGTGAACACTACCTTTGATCCCCTCCATTTTGGGCTTTTGGTTTTCCATTTTACTCTACTTCTTGAAATGTTTCCCATAAGAGTGAAAAACATAACAAAGTCTAATCTAGGTCTCTTTGACGCTCCCTTTAAAATGGTATTAATTTACATGTCTTTAAATTA
>NW_021617428.1:2442-3784 GCF_004785775.1 Grammomys surdaster | reverse complement strand
ACACTTAGATACATATGTAAGAAAATTTAAGATTTCCATGCATTTACATAACTTTTGTTTTATATATATATATTCTTAACAGATACTACTATATATATATTCCTCTGATGAATCAATTATCAATTTCAGACACTTTTTATTTTGAGTAAGCCTCCAGTGCCCTGAATGTAATACAACATTTACTACATCATGTAATATTAAGAGTGTAACAGTTGTGTTGTACAGATTTAAAAAATTTCCTTCATATAGTGATTAAATGGAAACAGAACATTTATGTGGCATCACATTCTCTAAAATGATTTATAAATAAAATAACAAGGATACTGAGTTGTGTGGGGAGAAAAGGTAGGGTAGATCAATAAAAAGTTCTTTGATGAATATGAATAAACCATGTTGTAAGGCTCTCATAGAATGAAAGATTTTCTAAGTTGAAAAAAAAAACCAGGAATGTCAAATTAATGAGTATTTCCTGTGCTTTATTAAGCTATAATGATGTTCAAAGAGTATCACAGAATTTTATGGTTTATGTGTAGTTACAAAATTTTTATTAGAAATATACACATAATTTAAATTTCATAAATGTGTTTCCATATTGTAGGGTGAATAGACTTGTAGGTAGATTGGAGCATGAAATCCAGATACCTCAAACCCCTATGACCCAGATTCATAGGAAGTTGTGAGTTAGCAAAATTTCATGCTGGTAACTGAGGATGGACCATTTGCAAGGAAATACTACTCAGCTATAAAAAACAATGACATCATAAATTTTGCAAGCAAATGGATGGAACTAGAAAATATCGTCCCGAGTAAGGCAACCCAGAACTAAAATGACATATATGGCAGTGTTAAGTAGATTTTATCCAAAAGTTAAGAATAGGCATCATTCAACTCACAGAGCATATGAAGAATAACAAGAAGAAAGGCCCAAGTGTGGATGCTTCAATCCCACTTAGAAAAGAGAACAAAATAATCATGGAAGGCAGAGGGAGAGAGGAACCTGGGTGGGATAGGGAAGGGGGAGAAAAAAGGGTGTCTCAGCTTTGGTGTCTCATATTTTAAATTTTAGATATATTCAAACAATGAAAACTGTGGTATACACACCAATGTTCCTCCTGTGGCCCACTCCAAGTCTTCAGATATGTGAAGTTGTTGACTCTGTGGCAAACAAAGAAAATAGCTTCCTATTTTTACTTTTATTCCAAGGCCTTGTGGAAAATTCCAAATGTTGAAAATGTCATACTCTGCACACTGATTTTCCCTGTGATTCATGTTCACCAGTTCTCCAACAGGGTTACTAAATACTATGGTCTTTAGCAAGGAAGCCACCTAAAGGAGATGCATC
>NW_021617428.1:0-2432 GCF_004785775.1 Grammomys surdaster | reverse complement strand
AGATCTTTCCATCTTTTGTATTCTTCTTCAATTTCTTTCTCCAGAGACTTGAAATTCTTGTCAAACAGATCTTTTACTTGCTTAGATAAAGGCATAACAAGGTATTTTATGTTATTTGTGAAGGTTGTCATGTACCTAATTTCTTTTTCAGCCTGTTTGTCCTTTGAGTAAGGGAAGACTATTGATTTATTCAAGTTAATTTTTTTATCCAGCCACTTTTCTGAAGTTTTTTTTTTTTTTAAATCAGGTTTAGGAGTTCTCTGGGTGAAGTTTTGGGGTCATTTAACTATACTACCTTATCATCTGCATATAGTGATATTTTTTCTTCTTCCTTTTCAATTTGTCTCCTTTTGACCTCCTTTTGTTGTCTAGTTGCTCCGGCTAGAGCATACAGTACCATACTGAATAGGGAGGAAGAGAGTGGGTAGCCTTGTCTAGTCCCTGATTTTAGTGGGATTGCTGTAAGTTTTTCTCCATTTAGTTTGATATTGCCCACTGGTTTGCATTGTATTGCTTTTAGGATGTTTAGGTATGGGCCTTTAATTCCTAATCTTTCCTAGACTTTGGTCCTAGAGGGGTGATGACTTTTGTCAAATGCTTTCTCAGCATCTAGTGAGATGATCTTGTGTTTTTTTTTCTTTGACATTGCTTATATAGAGGATTACGTTGACCGCTTTCCATATTTTGAACCATCCCTGAATTCCATGGATAAAGCCTACTTGATTTTGTTGGATTATTATTATTTTTTTTGATATGTTCTTGGATTTGGTTTGCGAGAATTTTTTTTGGTATTGTTGCATCGATATTAATAAGGGATATTGAACTAAAGTTCTCTTTCTTTATTGGATCTTTGTGTGGTTTAGGCATGAACATAATTGTGGTTTCATAGAATAGATTGTGTAGTGTTTCTTTTACTTTGTGGAATAATTTGAAAAGAATTGGTATTAGGTCTTCTTGGAAGGTCTGATAAAATTCTTCACTAAATTCATCCAGTCCAAGGCTGGGTTTTTTTTTTTTTTTGATTGGGAGACTTTTAATAACTGCTTCTATTTCTTTAGGGGATATAGGAAGGATTATGTGGTTTATCTGATCTTGATTTAACTTTGATACCTAATATCTGTCTAGAAAATTGTCTATTTCATCTAGATTTTCCAATGTTGTTGAGTATAGGCTTTTGTAGTAGGATCTGATGATTTTTTGAATTTCCTCAGTTTCCGTTGTTATGTCTTCCTATTCAGTCCTAATCTTACTATCATGGATACTGTCTCTGTGCCCTCTGGTTAGGCTAACTAAGGTTTTATATATCTTCTTGATTTTCTCAAAGAACCAGCTCCTGGTTCTGTTGATTCTTTGTATAATTCTTTTTGTTTCTACATGGTTGATTTCAGCCCTGAGTTTGATTATTTCCTGTTGTCAATATCTCTTGGGTGTATTTGCTTCTCTTTGTTCTAGAGCTTTCAGGTGTGCTGTCAAGCTGCTAGGGTATGCTCTCTCCAGGTTCTTTTTGTAGGCACTTACAGCTATGAGTATTCCTCTTAACACTGCTTTCCTTTTGTCCCAAAAGTAAGGAAATGTTGTTTCTTCAATTTCATTAAATTCTAAAAGGTCTTTAATTTCATCCTTTATTTCTTCCTTGACCAAGTTATCATTGAGTAGAGAGTTTTTCAGTTTACATGTGTATGTCAGCTTTCTGTTGTTTTTGTAATTATTGAAGGCCAGCCTTAGTCTTTGGTGATATGATGGGATACATGGGATTATTTCAATCTTCTTATATCTGTCTAGGCCTGTTGCTGAGAAGAAGGTATATTCTTTTGTTTTATGATGAAATGTTCTATAGTTATTTGTTAAATCCATTTGGTTCATAACTTCTCTTAGTTTCACTGTGTCTCTGTTTAATTTCTGTTTCCACTATCTGTCCATTTATGAGAGTGCAGTGTTTAAGTCTCCCAATATTATTGGGTGAGGTGCAATGTGTGCTTTGAGTTTTAGTAAAGTTGTTTTATGAATATCAGTGCCCTTGCATTTGGAGCATAGATATTCAGAATTGAAAGTTCATCTTGGTAGATTTTTTCCTTTGACAAGAATGAAGTGTCCTTCCTTATCTTTCTTGACAATGTTTGGTTGAAATTTGATTTTAATCGAAATATGAGGATTGTTACTACAGGGAGTTTAAAGTGTAGAAATCTTTCCCCTGATAGAATACTCTCTAACAAATATATGTGAGTTTCTGAGGGCCACTTAAAAGACCACACTGAAAAATCTAAGCATAATGAAATGTAAAAATTTTTACCTGTTGACAGTCATTGAATATTCCTTTGGATTTTTCAATTTGCTGAGACTCTACTTTTTGAAAATCGAGTTCATGGTAGGTGTGGGCCACAGCATACACAGCATTATACAAATTGTAACCTTCTTCACTCAGGGCCATGTCA